>NC_053430.1:53186143-53360952 GCF_007990345.1 Gossypium hirsutum | reverse complement strand
TGCCTTCGGTCATATAATCAACTCGGCACAAATCCACAGCGCTTAGCCGATAATCAACTTGACATGTCGGTTTAGCCCGGATAAATCACTAGCACAATGCCTTGGGACTTAGCCGGATAAATTCAAATGCTCATGCCATATATATCAACAATCATGACACATCCATATTTCACTTTCGTTACTAAGGCTCAAACACAAAGCATTTATTAAACCTTTCCAATTTCGGCTCAATAGCCACACACAAAGAGCATGATTTCAATTGGCTTATAACATAGTCTCTATGCACATTTGACTATCCATCATAGGATGACTAATCATTTCAATATAATTCAAGTAGGGTCATTACTCGAAGACTTACCTCGGATGTTGTCGAACGACTTCAATGGCTATTCAATTACTTTTTCCTTCCCTTTATCGGATTTAGTTCCCCTTTGCTCTTGAGCTTAAGTTCAACAAATTTTAAATAGTCATTAATCGACTATTCAAGTATTACTTTCAGAATAATATATAAATTGATTCGACTTTCACACACATAGATTATAGTAAGCTTTATAAAAATCAATAAATAATTCATTAGCAAATTTCATTAATGTTTACAACAAATCACATATTCACTACGAGCTGTTTTCCCTGAGCAGCAGTCACTAAATTATTGATAACTGGAGCTACAAAACTCCAAATCACTTTCCGTTAATTTCCCTGAATATAGACTCATATATCTTCCATACATAAAATTTTCAGAATTTTAGGCTTGGCCAATCAATACCAGATTTTTCTTAAATTTTCCCTGTTTCACTGTTTGACTAATCTGACCACTCTTCACTACGAATCAAATTTCTCATTTTACAGAATTCCAAATGTGTTGTATTTGATTTCATTTGAAACTAGACTCATTAAGGAGTTTAAGCATATAAATTTATCTTATAATCATTTTTGTACAATTTATAATGATTTCCTAAAACAGAACAGGGAATCTAGTAGTCATTTTGACTCAGCCCCACAATACTTCAAATATCTCAAGATCAGTAACTCTTTAGTTCTTATAGTTTCTTTTGTAAGAAAATAGACTCTTCAAGCTTTAATGACATAATTTACTCAGCTTCTAATTCAACTCCTACAAATTATGGCGATTTTCCAAATCACCTTACTGCTGCTGTCCCAAGCAGATTATTACCAATCAATACTACATTTGCATTTCACCTTAATAGCTAGCTTAGCAAACCTTAATTTAACATATAATTCACACATATCACATTCCAAGCATTCACTCTATTCTATCACTTAAGGTACAAACATTACTCAATAACTTCCTAATTCAAGTACACATTCGGCCTTGGTACATAATAAGGTAGTCGATTCCTTTCCCTTTAGCACCCATTGCTCACATATGATTATTTGTATAGCTCAAACACTCATCTATCTTTATCATGAAACAACAAAATTTACCATTGTCAAATACCATAGCCGAATGTCATTAACCTAAACCACCATGAAAATTTTACTTATCACCTCATACCTTATTATCAAATTGAACTAATTATGCTTATAAAAATAATATCAAAACCGAAACCTTTTGATAATTAAGCCTCTAATTATTTATTACAATTACCCAAACAAAATTTTCTCACATTTAACACTTATATACCAATCAATTGTTGAAGACAAACAAAATCTCATTTCCTCCCTTGACAACCACAACCGAAAGCTCAAACCAACATCTAAAATTCCAAGTTGTCAAATGGGCTAATATGGAACTAGCTAATTGACTTAAACTAAACTTAAAATTTCAAAAACTAACAAAATTTTTACTAACCTTCTCAAGCTTCAAGTGACCGAATGTTTCCCTCCTATCTTCCTCTTTACAATCGGCCAAGAAGAACCAAGGATACAAGCTTTGTTTTCATTACCTTTCTTTTTTTCTTTTTTTCTTTCTTTTATTCATTATAACTCCAATAACCCAATTTCTTATTATAATATCAAATTCAACAAATATATTGCCCATCATCAATCCATCTTGGCCGGCCACTATAAGGGAATTGGGCAATTTGACATGCAAGTCCACCCTTGTGTTGACATGCACTAATAAGCCCTTTAAATTAGCCTATCATATTTCACCATGTCTCATGTTGATCCCTATTTAATAATTCCTCATGCAATTGGCAAAATTAGGGAATGAAACTTCCACATATGCATGTACACACACATAATAAACATAGAACATAGCAATTAATTATTTTTATAACTCGATTTTGTGGTCCCGAAACCACTTCCCGACTAGGGTCAATTTTGGGCTGTCACAACTCTCCCTCACTTAAGAAATTTTCGTCCCGAAAATCTTACCGGTAAATAGGTTTGGGTATCGTTCTTTCATCGAGCTTTCGGTTTCCCAAGTAGCTTCCTCGATCCCGTGTTTGAGCCATAACACCTTTACTAACGGAACCCTTTTGTTTCGCAACTCCTTCACTTCACGAGCTAGGATACGCATCGGCTCTTCTTCATAACTCATATCGGATTGAATGTCAACCTCGGAGGATTAATTATGTGGGAGGGGTCAGATCTATAACGTCGAAGCATCGAAACATGAAAACGTTGTGAATTCTTTCAAGTTCAGGAGGTAAAATCAATCTATGTGCCACTGGACCAATTCTTTCGGATATTTCATACGGCCCAATGAACCTCGGACTCAATTTGCCCTTACGGCCAAATCTGAGTATCTTTTTCCAAGGTGAAACTTTAAGAAACACTTTATCTCCCACCTAATACTCAATGTCTTTTCGTTTCAAATCCGCGTACGACTTCTGACGATCTGTGGCTACTTTCAGACTTTCACGGATTACCTTTACTTTCTGTTCGGCATTCTTAATCAAATCAACTCCGAAAATTTTACTTTCACCGAGCTCGGTCCAAAACAATGGTGTACGGCATTTACGACCTTACAAAGCCTCGTAAGGTGCCATCTTAATACTTGATTGAAAACTATTGTTGTAAGCGAATTCAATCAAAGGTAAATACCGTTCCATGAACTACTGAACTCGAGGATGCAACATCTCAACATATCCTCAAGTATCTGAATTATCCGCTCGGATTGACCATCGGTTTGGGGGTGAAAAGCAGTGCTAAAATGCAGCTTGGTACCCAAAGCTTCTTGCAATTTCTTCCAAAATCGTGAGGTAAATCTCGGATCTCTATCCGACACGATAGAAATAGGTACCCCGTGTAATCTCACAATCTGAGAAACATACAATTCGGCTAGTTTATCCAATGAAAAATCCGTACGCACGGGGATAAAGTGAGCCGACTTAGTCAGTCTATCAACAACAACCCAAATCACATCCTTCTTACTTGTTGACAATGGCAGTCCGGACACAAAGTCCATTGTGACTCGATCCCATTTCCACTCGGGTATCATGATCGGCTGAAGTAATCCTGAAGGCACTTGATGTTCCGCTTTCACTTGTTGACATATTAAACATCTCGAAACAAAGTCGGAGATGTCTCGTTTCATACCATGCCACCAAAACCAACGTTTCAAATCGTTGTACATTTTCGTACTCCCCGGGTGAATTGACATTCGGCTACAATGGGCTTCGTTCAGAATCATCGAAATGAGTCCCGAATTCCTTGGAACACACAAACGACTTCTGAACCTCAAACAATCATCATCATCAATTTGAAACTTCGATTCCTTGTTCGGAACACACTCAGCCCGTTTTGCAACCAATTCATCATCGACTTTCTGAGCTTCACGAATTTGATGAGTCAATAATGGTTTGGATTTTAATTCAGCTACTAACACATTGTCGGGTAGAACAGACAAATACACATTCATCGCTCGTAAAGCAAACAATGACTTCCGACTTAAGGCGTCCGCAACCACATTAGCCTTTCCCGGGTGGTAATCAATGACAAGCTCGTAATCTTTCAACAACTCAAGCCAACGTCTTTGTCGCAGATTTAAGTCTCTTTGAGTCATCAAATATTTGAGACTTTTGTGATCCGAAAATACATGGCACTTTTCACCAAATAGGTAATGTCGCCATATTTTTAAAGCAAACACGATGGCAGCTAGTTCAAGATCATGGGTCGGATAATTTTTCTCATGTGGCTTTAATTGTCTTGATGCATAGGCCACCACTCGACCTTCTTGCATCAATACGCAGCCCAGCCCAAGTAGGGATGCGTCACTATAAATGACAAACTCTTTGCCTGATTCGGGTTGCACTAAAATTGGAGCTTCAGTCAAATAAGTTTTTAGTTGATCAAAACTTTTCTGACATTTCTCCGTCCATTCGAACTTAACATCCTTTTGAAGTAGCTTCGTCATTGGTGTGGCTATCATCGAGAAACCTTTGACAAATCGTCGGTAATAACCGGTGAGTCCCAAAAAGCTCCGAACTTCAGTAATATTTCTTGGAGGCTTCCAGTTAAGTATGGCTGAAATTTTGCTCGGGTCAACTCGAATACCCGATGCGGATACCACATGACCCAAGAAGCTAACCTCTCTTAACCAGAACTCACACTTACTGAACTTAGCATATAACTGCTTATCCCGCAACATTTGCAACACTAGTCTCAGGTGCTCAGCATGTTCGGTCTCATCTCTTGAATAGACCAAGATGTCATCAATGAACACAACTACGAACCGATCCAAATATGGTCTGAAGATCCGATTCATCAAATCCATAAATACCGCAGGGGCATTAGTAAGCCCAAACGGCATCACTAAGAATTCGTAGTGACCGTACCTCGTTCTGAAAGCAGTTTTGGGTACGTCCGAATCTCGAACCCGCAACTGATAATAACCCGATCTCAAATCTATTTTTGAGAACACTGAGGCTCCCTTTAGTTGATCAAACAAATCATCAATACGCAGTAACGGATATTTATTCTTTATCGTCACTTTATTCAGTTGACGATAGTCAATGCACAACCTCATGGTTCCGTCCTTCTTTTTCACGAACAATACTGGTGCACCCCAAGGTGAGAAACTTGGTCGAGCAAAACCTCTATCCGTCAATTCTTGCAACTGAGCTTTCAACTCTTTTAACTCGGTTTGTGCCATACGATACGGAGCTATCGAAATCGGCGTAGTCCCAGGTACAAGCTCAATACCAAACTCTACCTCCCGAACAGATGGTAAACCCGGTAATTCTTCAGGAAAAACATCCAGGTATTCACAAACCATCGGCACAGATTCGGGTTTCTTTTCTAATTCTTTGTCATCAAGTACATACGCAAGGTATGCTTCGCACCCTTTTCTTACATATTTCTGGGCCAACATTGAGGATATTACAACTGGCAACCCATCCAAGTCTGTAGACTCAACTCGGATTACTTCGTTATTTGCGCACCTCAAATCAATAGTCTTGCTTTTGCAATTCACAACCGCATCATGCACGGTCAACCAATCCAACCCGAGAATAACATCAAATTCATCAAACGGCAAAAGCATCAAGTCCGCCGGAAAACAGGAACCTCGAATCACTAGGGGACATTTCTTACACACTTTGTCGACAAGCACGTAACGACCCAAGGGATTTGACACCCGAATTACGAACTCAGTAGACTCAATAGGTAAAGTCTTACTGGATGCTAAGGTTTCACATATGTAAGAATGAGTAGAACCGGGGTCAATCAAAGCAATTACATTAGTATCAAAGAGAGTGAAAGTACCGGTAATAACATCAGGCGAAGAAGCATCCTCGCGGGCACGTATAGCATAAGCTCTAGCAGGCGCACGAGCCTCGGATCCGGTCGTAGCATCTCTAGATCCTCTCTAACCACCACTAGCATTGCCCGTATTTCTAGATGGTCTACCTCGAGCAGTGGTAGCACCCGGTTTCCCACTCTGATTTACATTCTGTTCAGACAACCTCGGGCAATCTTTGATGAAGTGGTCAACTGATCCACACTTGTAACAGGAGCGGTCATGGAATCTACAACTCCCCGAATGCCATTTACCGCAATATCGACAGTCTGTTTTGTCTCGATGTTCATTCCCAACACTAGCGATCGAAGTGCCTCGGGTACCCATAGGGGGTCGATCACGATCTCGTCTAAAAAGGCCCGAAGTGCCTCTAGACCGGCCCACATCATCTCGAAATTTCTTCGATGCCTGTTGAAGAGACTTTCCCGAGGATCTTTTACGAAACTCCCCTGTTCCCACATCAACTTTTTGTTTTTCTTTTCTAAGCTCTTCGGCTTTACAAGCTCGCTCGACCAGTACTACGAACTCTCGTATTTCAAGAATGCCAACGAACATTTTTATATCTTCATTCAGCCCATCCTCGAAGCGCTTACACATGATAGCCTCGGACGAAACACATTCCCGAGCGTATCTACTAAGTCTAACAAATTTTCGCTCGTAATCTGTAACTGACATAGAACCTTGCTTAAGCTCAAGAAATTCCTTCCGTTTTTGATCAACAAATCTCTGACTGATATACTTTTTCCGAAACTCAGTTTGGAAAAACTCCCAAGTTACTTGCTCTCGAGGCACAACAGAAGTCAGAGTACTCCACCAATAGTAGGCAGAATCGCGTAACAAGGAGATAGTACACTTTAGGCATTCATCAGGTGTACAAGATAGCTCATCGAGTACCCGGATAGTGTTGTCCAACCAAAGTTCAGCTTGCTCGGCATCATCGCTATCCGTAGCCTTAAATTCAGTAGCCCCATGTTTTTGGATTCTGTCAACTGGGGGCTTATTTGACCTTATTTGGTCAGTTACCGGAGGTATTGTAGGTGCGGGGGTGGTATTTGTCGGGAATGGAGGTTGTGGAACAGCCGTATTAGTTCGAATGTATTGGTTGAACCAATCATTCATCACGCTATAGAAAGCTTGTCTAGCTTCATCATTCGGGTTACTAGCATTAGGTTGAGAGTCCGCCGGCGCTGTCCCTTGTGCGGGAGCAGGCGCTACACTCTCAAGATCATCAGCTACCTCTCGGTCGGGATCGGGATCCATTACTATAAATAAACACATTTGCAAATGTCAGAAATCACCACACTATCAAATAATCACATAAAATGGCATGTATAGCTAGACCCAACGCATTACGGTAGTCCTAGAATCGACTAAACCGTAGCTCTGATACCAATCAATTGTAACACCCCGAACCTGAGACCGTCACCGGAGTCGAACACGAGGTGTTAACAGACTTTTAAAAATTTTCCAGACACTGCCAATCTGCGTAATAGTCGCTTTAAAAATCATATCTTGAGTTTCACAACTCGAAAATCAGTTTCGTGATTTTTCCCTGAAACTAGACTCATATGCTCATCTACATATTTTTTTCTAGAATTTTTGGTTGGGCCAATTAGTACAGTTTATTAGTCAAAGTCTCCCATGTTACAGGGATCGACTACCCTGACCTTTGCGCATTACGACTTGGATATTTCCTTGTACAGGGCTCCAATACTGATGACGTTTGTTTCTATAGAAACTAGACTCGGAGAGGAATCTATAAATATATGGTATGACTCCTAATTATCTCTGGTTAATTTATGGTAAATTTTCAAAGTCGAAACAGGAGATCCAGAAACCGTTCTGGTCTTGTTTCATGAGAACTTTAATATGCTTAGACTCCTTAATGAGTCTAGTTTCAAATGAAATCAAATACAACGCATTTTGAATTCAGTAAAATGAGAAATTTGATTCGTAGTGAAGAGTGGTCAGATTAGTCAAACAGTGAAACAGGGGAAACTTTAAGAAAAATCTGGTATTGATTGGCCAAACCTAAAATTATGGAAATTTTATGGATGGAAGATATGAGAGTCTATATTCAGGAAAAATTAACGAAAAGTGATTTGGAGTTTTGTAGCTCCAGTTATAAATAATTTAGTGACTATTGCTCAGGAAAAACAGCTTGTGCTGAATTTGAGATTATGTTGTGAACCTTGATAAACTTGTTTTAGTTGCTCATAAGCTATTGATTAAACCCATACTTGAATTCTAAATCGTGATATTGTAAGTTTATGAGTATTCGAATATGAAATGATAGTAAGGCCTAATGGCCGATGTGATGAATGTGAAAGTGTATATGTGTGATAAGGCCTAATAGCCGATGTGATGAATGCGAAAGTGTATATATGTAATAAGGCCTAATGGCCGATGTGATGAATGTGAAAGTGTATATGTGTGATAAGGCCTAATAGCTGATGTGATGAATGCGAAAGTGTATATATGTAATAAGGCCTAATGGCCGATGTGATGAATGTGAAAGTGTATATATGTGATAAGGCCTAATAGCCGATGTGATGAATGTGAAAGTGTATATATGTAATAAGGCCTAATGGCCGATGTGATGAATGTGAAAGTGTATATATGTGATAAGGCCTAATGGCCGATGTGATGAATGTGAAAGTGTATATATGTGACGGGGCCGAGTGGCCAACGTGATGGATGTGAAAGTGCATAAATGTGATAAGTCCCGAAGGGCATTATAAACTTGTTTTAGTTGCTCATAAGCTATTGATTAAACCCATACTTGAATTCTAAATCGTGATATTGTAAGTTTATGAGTATTCGAATATGAAATGATAGTAAGGCCTAATGGCCGATGTGATGAATGTGAAAGTGTATATGTGTGATAAGGCCTAATGGCCGATGTGATGAATGTGAAAGTGTATATATGTAATAAGGCCTAATGGCCGATGTGATGAATGTGAAAGTGTATATATGTGACGGGGCCGAGTGGCCAACGTGATGGATGTGAAAGTGCATAAATGTGATAAGTCCCGAAGGGCATTTGTGTCAGTACTATATCCGGGTTAAAACCCCGCAGGCTTTATGCGAGAATATTATCACTGATTAATGTCCGTAAGCTTCGTGCTCGTACTATATCCGAGCTCTAAAGACCCGATAACTTCGTGTGGAGATTATGTCCGGGTAAGACTTCGTAATAAGAATTGCTTATAAATATATTCAATGCGAAAGGTTAAACAGGTATGTACTCCAAGTTTATATGTGAGCTTGATTTGCACTAAATCATAAGGTAGTTATGTGATGCATACGAGAGCAATCTATGAGACTATTCCTATGATTATGTGACATCGGATCAGTGTGAGAGGTGATGTGAAATCATACGATATATCTATGTCACATGAGCTCACTTTTATGTGAAAGTTTATCTGCCTATTGTATATGATGAGATGTGCATATTCGGTAAAGGGATGGTATGCCCGAAGGAAGAGTGAAATAAAAATACGAACAACTACGTTATAATTTGATTGTTATCTGTTGACACTGCTTAAAACTTACTAAGCATTGTAATGCTTACTCTGTTTACTCTGTTTCCTCTGTTTTATAGATCTCTTTGCGAAGCTACAGGCTCGGGGATCGTCAGCAACTAGTCACACTATCACTATCCACTGTTTGGTACTGCTATGTTTTGGATTATCTTATGGCATGTACAAAATAGACTAGTGGCGGAAGAATATTTTGGTTAATGTATATAGCCATGCGAAAATGGCTTATATATGTTTGAGCATAATGTTATAATCATTTGGTATGGAATGGTTAATCACTATCATAATTTGTGCTATTTATGCTAAAAGGGCTAATTGAATCATGGAAACTATGAAATAGGTAAAGTCTACCTTAAAGGCAGATGCTGGCAGCAGCAGTGATGTAGATTTGAAAAAATCACTAAAAATAGTAGGATTGGAATTAAATAATGAATAAATTATGTAAACGAACCTTGATGAATCTATTTTCATAGGAAAGTAACGAAAAGATCATATCGACAGTATGTTAAGAGATATTTAGGTTCTCGTGAGACAGGGCCAGAACGGTTTCTGGATTCCCTGTTCCGACTTTGTAAATTCATTATAAATTAACCAGAGATAATTAGGAGTCATACCATATATGTATAGATTCCTCTCTGAGTCTAGTTTCTATAGAAACAAACGGCATCAGTATTGAAGCTCTGTGCAGGGAGATATCCAAGTCGTAATATGCAAAGGTCAGTGTAGTCGATCCCTGTAACATGGGAGACTTTGACTAATAAACTGTACTAATTTGCCTGACCAAAAATTCTAGAAAAAAATATGTAGATGGGCATATGAGTCTAGTTTCAGGGAAAATTTACAGAACTGGATTTTGAGTTTTAGAACTCAAGATATGATTTTTAAAGCGACTAGTACACAGACTGGCAGGTTGTCTGGGAAATTTTTTTAAGTGGTTTGAAGTCTGTTAACACCTCGTGTTCGACTCCGGCGACGGCCTCGGGTTCGGGGTGTTACAACTTCTCACCTAGCAAGAATGTTATGTTGAGGAACGAGATCACTACCTTCCAACAGATGGATGAAGAGTTCTTGTATGAGGCATGGGAAAAGTTTAAAAAACTATTATGAAGATGCCCCCATCACAGAATCCCTCATTGCATCTAATTAATTACGTTCTATAACGATCTCAATGCTCATACAAGAATGGTAGTAGACGCTTCTACTAATGATGTTCTCCTTTCTAAGTCTTATAACGAGGCTTATGAAATCATCAAAAAGATTGCCAACAAAAATTATCAATGGCCAACCTATCGAGTAGCATCAGGAAGACGAGTCACTGGAGTACATGATGTGGACACTCTCATTTCACTTGCATCTCAAGTATCCTCAATATCCTCAATGCTTAAAAACTTTACTACCGGACTGTGAATGCCCTATCTGAATCTGGTCTAAACTGTAAGGTCGAGAGATAAGTAGTTCTTGCTGACTCGTTAGTTCAGTGGAAGATCAAGTGATCATGCTAGGGTAATGACTAGTTGATTGAGTAGAAACCCAAAATAGGAATTAGTTATGACCACTAAAGTGAGCTAATCACCCATGCTTAGATTATGTTTAGTTACACATTAGTTTTTTAATTTCATTATTTTATTCATGTTTTATTCTGTTCTTATAAAAATTGAATTCTTTAGTTTATGTTTTGTCGTAATATAATTTATCTAAAGTACTATTTAGATCTATTTACGTTTAGGTTAAAATTAATATAGTAGTCTCCTCCCTTGCGTATGATCCTCGGATAGTCACCTACTTCGTTGTAGAAACTATATTACAACATGACCATATACTTGTAGACACCACCACAATTTCAAATCTTTAGTTGTAGTATTAACACTCTGGATGTTAGTAAGTTTGGAGGAGGTCAACCTCCACAATTCCTCCTTGTTAATTCAAACACATAAGTGTTTCCCTACAAGGTCGGGTATTCACCAGTCACGGTTTGCATCAAAGTGTTATACCAAAGGCAAATAATATTTCTCTTTTCCTTTTTTTCACCATCATATGTATCAACACTCTGATACCCCTTTTGACGTTGATTTGGATAAGGAGATGATACCCCTTTTATGTCGTTTTGGATACGAAGATTATGTACCAAGGACGGGGCATTCATATCAATGTACATACAGGACTCATGTCTATGATTTACCAACATCAATCGTACATGCATAGTCTCATTTTCCCATTCTTTTGACAGATGTATCAAAACCAAAGGTTAGGATAACTCGCCTGAAAAAACAATAGGATAGTCTAAACATGTTGACACAGTTAATAGACACAAAGTACAAAGGAACTCACCAAAAACCTTCACACAGCCTTTTATCTACTCGAGAGGTTCTTTTCCCTTAGCACTGGGATCTTCTCACATATATTTGACTAAAAAAAATAAAATAACTCTTTTAAGTACGAAAACAAATGAAATTCAACATAATAGCAAGAATTGATAAACATTCAAACAGTTTCTAGAAAGAAGTTTTCTTCTTATCTAGTATTTCATATGAAAACCCTAATGAACAGCTCCTACAACTACCTCTTCCTATCTTGTAAAACTTAAAGAAGGATTTAAAAGTTTACCAACAAATAGCTTAAAGAAGGTAGCTTCTACAAGCTTAACGATCAGTTCCTTTGTAATCAATTAAGAACACTTTTGAGTTTTCTTCGATGATAACGAATGTAAGTAGAAAATATGAAAATAAAAAGTCTTTTCTCCATTATTGAGTTTTCCTTATTATAGTCAACTCTAATCCAAATCCCACTTTAATCAGATTCTCTAATCAATGCACACATATTTCCACTAATTAATCACATCCTACAAGGTTCTCCAAGTGTTCTACTTATTGACACAATACCCCTACTAGGATGCCACGTGACTTATACGCGCCCCACTCACCACGATTTCTAGCACAACTAATACATTTACATTAACACAAAACATGGGTGGCTTACTTATTAGAGGGAGAATCTACCAAACAAAGATCTCGCCAACTGCAGAGTGAGAGTCTGCAAGCTTGGCGAAGCTCAATGAACTACTTCGCCAAGGAATTTGTTAATGCTAACCACTCTAAATCTTGTGACTTAGATGGTTTCGTCAATAAAACCTTCCAAAAATATTGTTTCATCAAACGAGAGTGTGACAACTTATTTATTATTTGTTCCCAATTCTTTTACTTTTAGTGTTTTCATTTTCTTTATTTCTGAATATGTTTATTTCTTCTTTACCGGTCAAATCTGAATCCTTCTTTCTCGAGTCCAATAGCTTAAATACAATCTTCTTTTGCTCCACCTCCCTCTCTTTATCCTTTGGGTATTAGATTTTGGGCATATTAAGTTGTTCCCTTATGCTAAATACAACATTTTACCAATTTTTCTTAAATAACCTCTAAAAACTATTTTTACCCTAAAAAGTTTTTGGAAAAACATTAATTTCAATGGGTAAAAGAATTCAAATCAATCTAAAATTCTGTATACTATTTCTTGGCACGTTAGAAAATTCAAAAAAGAATTTCCCATAAAAAATGAAAAAGATGAAAATTTAAAGAAAAGTTGAAATAGATAAAAAAATTGTGGGTTGAATTTCATGCCCCAAATTTCTAGATCTTATATTTATAAAGAGTCTCTAATTTAATCTTTGTGATTTTAGCATATCGAAAACACGTTGACCGAAAAATTCAAGTTGTTTTCCATTATTTCAAGTTTTTGTTGGGTAGTTTATTTTCTTTGACTCTAGCCCTTGACTTTCTTTGTTTTTAGCATTTCTTTATTCTACTACGCATTTTAACACATTTTCGCTTCTTATGTTAATAGATATGAAAAGAGTTGACTCTTTTTTCTCTGCACAACTTACTTCTTTTCAGAATGAGTTTTTTCTTTGGCTTCTAAAAGCCTTAGGTCAGCTTTGTTAGAGAGTGATCCCACATCCTTTTGAATATTATTCATTTTCATTACTCTTTAAAAGTTAAAAGCGAAAAAATTTTAATTTATTTACTTTGTCTCTTAGAGGCTTTTTTTTGTGAGTGCATAACGGTGAGGGTTAATTTTCTTTGATCAACTTTTCTTGTTTGAGTGTTTTTTATTTCATCCTCTAATAATGGTACGTATACATAGTAAGGAAGAAAAGAATAATAAACTTTGGGCAAGGCATAGATTTCATATTTGTAAAAAACTCATTCAGACATGTTGCTTCGAATTTCATTCAACCTTCTATTATTCATAGACTTGTCAAGAAAAACATTGGTACAGAACACATAAAAACTTTTTTGTTCTTAAACGACTTTTGACGGAGTAAAGAATATGAGCTAACAAGTGCATGTGGTGTGATGCAAAGGATCACAAAAACTCTGAATGTCCAACATATTCAGTTAAAAGACATATTTGAAATTCTCATCAACGCTCTCTCAATTTGATTCGATGCTAGTACTCACATGATCCTTGCAAGTAGAGGAATGTAAATAGGACATAGAGCCTATTAAGGAGTCTTCATCTACTACTATCATTGAAAATAATGATATGAATGAGTAAGAAACTTCGAGTGACACCATTTGCGAACACAGAAAGTGTGACTTTTTGCCCATTTTTGAGTCTAGATCTAGAATTGAACTTTATTTCAAAGTTGATGTCAAAGAAGTTGATAGTGATAGTGTGAACCATGATGATACTCATAGTGAACTTTGTGTAATGGAAGAAGTTGATAGTGAGAATTGTTTCTTAGAATCTATGAATTTGGATGAGTTAGACCTTTATTGTCCTCCTAAAGAGTTGTATTTTGATGAATTCAACATTCAAAATTTTTTTGAGGGATTAAAGGGAAGTGAGGATGTTTCATGCTAGAAGACTAAGAGAAAAGAGACCTTGAGTGATAAAATTCAATTTGATGGTCCAACTTTGGTGAGGGAAAATTCTCACGAGATAAAATTAGAGAGTTCAATTCACATTGAAAAAGAGAATGCATAGAAAGAGAGAACTTATCTAAAAGAGAGAAATAATTTTGTTTTCACTAGCCTTAACTTGAATTTGTCTAGTGGGCTTGTTTCGTTCTGCCAGGAATTTGTTGATCCTTTAAGAGGATCTCAATTAACCCATTCCACCTACGACAAAGATTCTTTCTTATTCAACTAAATACAGGACTCGAGGACAAATCTTTTTGACGAAAGGGGGAATGATACATACACAGATGGGGTGAAATTTATTCAATTCCATTCATCAAAGCTGCCACTTTTCAAGTTTAGAAAATTAGTCAACTAGAGACAATCTTTTTTAATGGGATCCAAGCATTTATAGATTGAGATGTCTACATAGCATTCGACTATCTATCTATTGGATTCAAAATGCACTTTAAATCACTTAATTTCGAGTTTGGGAGATCAAGTTATGATCATTTTAGTGAAGACTGCGTGAGCAGAATTTTTAGATGAGATTGTTACAAAAATTACGAGTTTTGGGCTTTTAATTCAAGTTTAAATCATATTAGGCTCGTTTTTAAGCTTAATTTTCATTAAGTATGAGCTCGGTATTGTGTTTATTAGGTTTATTGTGTATTTATTCCAAATTTTGGAATTTTTTAAGTATTTTAAGTTATTTAAGAGGTTTATGTTTCTTAGTCAACAATAAAATTTTGTTTAAAACTAGTTGTTTAGATTAATTAGAGTTTCAGTATACTTGAGAGTTTTATTTGGATATATTTTGCTAGCCTTTATAAAGGCCTTTTCATTACTCATTAGATACACAATTGTTTTCATTAATAAAGTTTTCAACTCAAGGAGTTAGTTTCTTTATGCAAGATTTCTTTCTAGTGATTTTTAGAAGTAGTTTCCTTCTCGATTTTCTTGAAGGAGTCTTGAGAATTCATTCTTCATCCTTCAATTCTCCAAGGAATTATTTCTTAGAAGGTTGATTAAAGCCATTAATTGAGTTTTTTGGGGTTTATATCTGACCACCTCCTAATATACTATAGTCTAGAGTAAATTTCCTGCAACCATATGTGAAAGTTAGGCGGTTCCACAAGTATATGGGTCAAGTTGTAATTTAGTTTTTACAACAAAGTAGGTAAGTACTCCGAGGATAGTACCCAAGGGAGGTGAGTACTAAATTAGTAATAACCTAAACATTAATAGATCTAATTAATATTTTAGTTAAATTATATTACGATAGAACATAAATTGAAAAGAACTTGTTTTATAAGAAAATAAATAAAATTGCATAAAAGAGTAAAATGGAAAACTAATTTGTTGATTCAATCAAATCTAAGCAGAGGAGACTAACTCACTTTGATGGTCGTAACTAATTCCTATGTTAGGTTCTATTCAATCAACTAGTCTCTAACCTAGTAAGATCTCTTGATCTTCCACTAAACTAATGAGTCAACAAGAACTACTTATCTCTTGACCTCACAGTCCAGATCGGATTGGGGTAAGGGGTTCACAAATAGACAATACCAATTTTGGGTTAATTCCCACCTAGATGACTTCCTAGGGTTTACGTTTTTCCTATCCCAACCAACTGATCCGCTAAGAATCCCTACTTAAAAATTAATTACTTCCATGTTCACTCGCTAATCTCCCATAAGAGGATTAATTCCCCATGGATCTCCTAAACGATATAAAACTGATAAAGAAAATATACATGAAGAATAAATCAATAGTAAAAGTTTAAGAGAAATCCTAAATTGTATTGATATTGAAGTTCAGAAATCCACAAAGAGTTTGTTGAATCCGCAAGTCAGATTCTTCAAAGAACACGAATGAAAATAAAACTAAAAAAGAAATCCTAAGTAAAAAAGAAACTAAAAACTGAAAAGTGAAACTGAAAGAAAGGTTCTAAGATACATAAAAGATAATTCTCAAGTGGTTAATGAGGTATATTTATAGCTTTAGGGTTGGCCATTATCCTTAGCCCTAGCTCGATTGACATTTTTACATTAAAGTTCAGAATGCGAACCAAAGTGCCCTTAACTCGTTAATTCTTCACATACAGGGCCGGTGTGGTGACATCCTCTTCCCAATGTCATGACACTGATGGAAGTTTGCTTAGCTCAAGCTCAGGCCTACTTTGGCCCCTATGGTCATATAAACGGCTCAAATCACACTTTTTATTATTTGAGGCTAAAAGTGAAAAACTAACTATAACATAATAAAATTGCTTATATTCAAGCTCCTTAAGTATGAAAACTAGTTTAATCTAATACAACGAATTACGACAGATCAATATCTCAAATAGTTCAATTGGACACTTATCCATCTATCCATCATATCTATCGATTTACTCATTCCATCTTCCACTTTATTTTTTTACTTTTGTTTACTTATTTATTTATTCTTTGTTCTCAAATTTCTTTTTTAGTGTTCTCGTTTTTTTTATTTCTAAATTTGTTTATTTCTTCTTTAAAGGTTACATTTGAATCATATTTTCTTGAGTCGAGCAACTTGAATACAATCTTCATTCGCTCCGCTTCCCTCCCTTTTATCATTTGGCATCAAATTTGGGCATTTTCAGTTCTTTACTAATGCTAAATATAGTGTTTTCACTAATTTTGATTAAACAGCCTCTAAAAACTTTTTTACCATGATTTTTTTTGAAAAACATTGATTTTAGTCGGTAAACAAATTAAAATCAACCTGAAATTTTGTATACTATTTCTTGGAACTTTAGCACAATGATAAAAATCAAGAAAATTTAAAAAAAAAGATAACAAAATTTAAAAAAATTAGGTTGAATTTCTTGCCCAAAACTTTCTGATCTTATATTTATAAAGAGGATCTAGTTTAATTTTACTGATTTTAGCATACCAAAAACACCTTGAACAAAAAATTCAAGTTATTTTCCACTGTTTTAAGTTTTCTACTGGGTATTTTATTATTCTAGCCTTAGGGTTTTTTTAGCTTTTCTTTATTCTATTGCCCATTCTAACACATTTTTTTCTTCTTGTTTTAATAGATACAAAAAAGGTTACCTCTCCTTTCTCCATGCAACGTACTTCCTTTGGAGTCGAGTTTTTCTTTGGCTTCTTAAATCCTTATATCATATTTTTTAGAGAGTGATCCCACATATTTTTTAATATTATTGAGTTTGATTACTCTTTAAAAGTTACAAGCTAGAAAATCTTAACTTATTTTCTTTGCCTCTTAGAGTTGTTTATCTTTTATTACGAGTGCATAACGGTGAAGGTTAATTTTCTTTAATAAAATTTTCTTGTTTGAGTGGTTTTTGTTTCAACCTATAATAATGGTACGCAGACATAATATGTAAGAGGAAAATGATAAACCTTGGGTAAGTCATGATGTCATATTTGTAAAAAAAAAGAAAACTTGTATGAACATGTTGTTTCCAATGTCGTTCAACCTTTTATTGATCATTAACTTGTCAAGAAAGACATTGGTATAGAACACATACCAAGTTTTTTGAGCCTAAATGAATTATGGTAGAGCAAATAGAATGAGCTAGCAAGTGCATGTGGTGTGATGCAAAGGATCACAAAGACTCTGAATGTCCAACATATTCATTTAAGAAAACATCTACAACAACCTAATTTTCAGTGGTGATGGAAAAGACGATTTCGAAATCCTATTGCCATAAACTAGATCCGTAAATATTAAATATAAATATTTATGGAGTTGGTATAAAAGTTTATTAAAGTTTAGTCCTTCAATTTTGTTTATTAATTGTTTAATTAAGGTACAATGATTAAATTGTAAAAGTTTGACTGCTATAGACTTCTAATTGGCCAAAGATTTAAGGATTATGATGCAACATCCTATTATGATTAAACAATTGATAAATTAAGTTAACTTGATTATGTTAATTAACCTTGTTTAATTAGACTCTAATTAGACTATATATATTAAATTATTGGGAAAACATGAGACATTGTCTCATCTTTTTCATATTTTTGTCCAAGGAAAAGAAGAAAACCTAGAGAAACCTTTTACATTTGGCTACAAAATTGGATAGGTAACTCAAGTCCTTTTTTGTAATTTTTATGTTTTTGGCGTCATGGGAGCTTGATTTAGCTAAACCATGTACCAATTTCTAAAATTGTTAAAGTTTTTAAAAGTTTCCATTGTTAATTTCTTAAAGAAACTGGTGTTAAATTGATAGATTTTAGCTTAGATATGAAAAGGACTAGATTGTAATGTTTAATTGTTAGTTTTGTACAAAAGGAATAAAGTGAATAAATTATGGAATTGATGTAAAATTTCAGTAATAATAAAATGAAAAACTTAAAGGGAATTCAAAAAGTGAAACTAAATAGGTTGGTACCTACCATGGAATAATATAAAAATGTTTGGTATTGATGAATTGTCTAACATAATTGTTTAGATCAAGAATTGAATCAAACCATGGATAATTGGGGAAAA
The DNA here is from genome assembly GCF_007990345.1 of Gossypium hirsutum. Classification (NCBI taxonomy): domain Eukaryota; kingdom Viridiplantae; phylum Streptophyta; class Magnoliopsida; order Malvales; family Malvaceae; genus Gossypium; species Gossypium hirsutum. The sequence continues at coordinate 53,342,323 of NC_053430.1, read as the reverse complement.
GCCAAAATTGTAGTGTAGTCCTTAAGGATTCAATTTTCTAGCAGTTTTGACCAGGTAAGTTCATATGGTAATTGTTTATATATATTTTTGTATATTTGATTTGTAATTATATATGTATTTGTTTGTGAATTTGTTCAAAGGTGAGATTTGGACTAAATTGAAAAGTGATGATAATATATGTAATAGGTGCCCATTTGAACTTAGTGAAGGTTAGGATACAATTGGCATGCCAATAGGTTTTTGCGCATGCTTGTACGATATTGGTTACATATATTACTGAGATCCAGATTTTGTTGCCAACTTAAAGATACATGTGACACAGGTTTAGTCTGGACTAGTAACTTTGTGTAACATCCCGATTTTGGGCATAGTCGGAACAGTGGTTTCGAGACCACAAATTCGATGAGAAAAAAATTATTTTTATTATATTTTTATGGTCTACAATTTTATGAAATGATTTCGTAAAAATTTCGTTCGAAAATTTTGACATTTGGGCACTCAATTTAGTCAAAAGGACTAAATCGTAAAAAGTGCAAAAGTTGAGTTCTACATGCTAGAGATGTCCAATTGTTATGAAATTTTAAATTAAGGTCCGTATATGGTAATTATACCATTGGTTAAGCTGGTGGATACCATTGGTTAAGTTGGTGGATACCATTGGTTAAGTTGGTGGACAAAAATGGACATGGTTAGGCATGTTTCCAAAGTTTTTCATTAAGGGCATTTTGGTCATTTAGTTATTAAAATGAATTAAAAACAAAATTAAAAGCCATTTTTGTCCATATTCAACCTCTTGCCCGAAACTTGCATGAAAAAACCATGGCTAGGGCTTTTCAAGCTTTCAAGCTCGATTGTAAGTCCGTTCTAGCCTCATTTTTAATGATTTTTATGTTTTTTCTATCCCCGTAACAAGATCTATCTATTTCTACCACTAATTTGAGCTAGGTTTCATGTTTAAAAATTGACCCATGTGTGACATGCATGAATTTTGATGTCTAATGGTAGAAAATGAGTGTTGGGTGTTAAATAAAAGACTTTTACTAAGCGATTTCGATGAAAACGTCCGAAAGGACCATTTTGTAAAAGTTGTAAAAGTGGTATAAAAGGGTTTTTTATGAGAATTGTAATTTTCTATAGTTATGAAAATGGTTCAGCTAGACCTATAGAGTAAGAAAATTGAATAAAAATCACTTTACGAGCCTAGGGGAAAAAGTGTTAATTTTGACAAAGTTTAGGGGCAAAAACATAATTTTGCTAAAATATGATTTTTGGATCACATTAAATAATGTGACTAATAATTAGAGTAAATATGGTATTATAGATCAAGGAAAACGAGGATTGGACCTATATCGGGTGAAAAATAGAAAATCGACGGTTAGGTTCCTTTTTGCTATTTTGGTGCTGAGGTAAGTTCGTGTGTCAATAATATTGCAATGCTATATTTGAATTGAAAATTCTATATTATTAATGCATGAATGGCATGATTTAATATATTGAAAAGTGATGAAAGAATGGTATATAAAATTTGTGAGCACAATGATATATGACTAGTAGCACATGAAATGTTTGATGGTTCAATCATTGATGGCTTGCTATATAATAGCTGAATATATTGAGAATTTGATATAACATGATGTTTTATTAAGTTGGATAACTTGTGAAATAGTGAAAAAGGAAGGTAAGTTTGTATGTAAATAATATATCGATACTTTTTATGTTATTATATTTCGTTATTACATGAGATGTGGCTACCTATAGAATGATTATTTGATGCAAATTACGAATCGAAATAGACTATGAATGAATTTGTTAAATGTTGAAAAGTGAAAAATTTCCCGGTTGAACCTTCGGAATAGAAATGATACGAATGATCCATTGTCAGAACACATGTGTAGTACTATGTGCAGGCTGCTATGTGTTTAAGATGGTTTTAGGTCACATGTGTAGTACTAAGTGCAAGCTACTACATGTACCAGATAGTTAGGTCGCATGTGTAGTACTAAGTGCAGGTTACTCTGCATACCCGACAACTTCGATCATGTATGTAGTACTAAGTGCAGGCTATTACGTGTATCAGATGGTTAGATCACGTGTGTAGTACTAAGTGTAGGCTACTACGTGTACCAGATAGTTAGGTCACATGTGTAGTACTAAGTGCAAGCTACGTCTATGCGTACTCGACAACTTCGATCACGTGTGCAGTACTAAGTGTAGGCTACTATGCGTATCAGATAGTTAGGTCACGTGTGTAGTACTAAGTGCTGGCTACTACGTGTACCGAATTTTTGGTCGCATGTGTAGTACTAAGTGTAGGCTACTATGCATACCAAATAGCTTTAGTTAGAAAGGTGGTAATATGTGCAGCAATTGTGTATCTGTTATTATTCCGATGAGTTCAACGGGAAATCGACTAAGTGAAAATACATGTGACCATGACCATGTGATGAATAAGTGCAGGTATATGTTTGTGGAGACTTATGAGCAATGTGCTCGATTGTTGAGCAAACTTTCGGTAAAATGGAATGGAGTAAGTGAAATTATGTTAGAGAGAAATTTGTAATAAACAGTTTTGGACAACAGTAGTTGTTTAACTTTGAAAAATTACCAAAAATTTTGAAAATTGAATTAGAGGTTGAATAAGATATGAAACTAAATCTTATTAAGTCTATTTTAATATAAAGGAAACGGTGTAAGCAAAAGAATTTCATATTATGAGATATTTGAATTTTTGTGAGATAGGGTCAGAATGATTTTGGGATCCCCTGTTTTGACTTGGAAAAATCATTAAACATTGTACAAATATAATTATGGGTTATAATTTATATTCTTAAAATATTTAATGAGTCTATTTTCAAAAGAAACAAACAAAAATATTATCCAAATCTTGTACAAATAGATAATTAATTTTTAGTGTAGAGGGATCGGAACTGTCAGGCAGCAAAATATGGGTGACTTTAAAGAATAAACTGTACTTATTGGCTAAACCAAAAATTCTGAAAATTTTATGGTAAGAAGATATGTGAGTCTAGTTTCTTGAAAAATTATCATTCTCAATTTTGAGTCCCATAACTCCAAATATAAATAAATTAGTGACTGTGACTCGAGAAAATAGCTTAATTGAACTTTGAATAATTATAGAGAAATTGAAAAATAACATGTTAATAGATTGCTTATTAGTTTTCATGCGTGCTTACTAAGTGTAAAGCTTACTCCCTCCTTTCCATTTCTTTTAGTGTTTTCAAGTTGGCCCGGGGTTAGAGATCGTCGGAGGCAACATCACACAATCAAGCCAATACCTTTGGAATATTGTTACATATGTTAAAATTATCAAGTGAGTGGCATGTATAGGGACCCAGTTCTATGACATGTGTTATTATGATTTGGCCAAATGTATTGGCCTATTTTGAGCTATTGTATATGGCCATGAGATGTGGCTCATATTGATTATGGCTTGTAAGTATAGCTAGTCAAGTTATGATTTATTGCTTATGATGTGAAGATATAATAATATTTGTTTGTCATGCATGGTTGGCAATATGTCATGTGTGTTGAATGCATGTTTTATGAACATGAATTAAATGTGTAATATGGAGATAAATAATAATGCTTTGGACATGGAAGTTTGATGATAAGTTGAAATAAATTGGCACAAAGATAACTATGGTATGACTAGTCTCGACTTAATGTGGGAATGTGTAATACATAAATGTTGATAGGTAAATAATATGTTTGTATCATAATTGAGGATGTTGAATACCATTGGATCCAATTATATGTGTGTGCATGTAAGGGTAACAAAAATGTTTGGAAAATAGCCTAAGAGTTAACTACACGGGATGAGACATAACCGTGTGTCTCAACCGTGTGAAGGACATGGCCTGGTGACACGGGCGTGTGGCCTGGCTGTGTGGTTCAATTTATATGTTGACGTCATAAATAGAGAGTTACACGGCCTAAGGACACGGGCGTGTTGATGGCACATGGGCGTGTGACCCTGTTTCATGAGAAAAATTTCTAAGTTTTTCTTAGAGCTTTCCAATGTTCTCTGTTTAGTCCCGAACCTTTTCTAAAGTATGTTTTGGGCTTCGTAAACCCAAATAACGGACTATGTGCATGTGATTGAATTTTTTAAAATATGAATGAAATTTTATCGCCTGGTTTGCATGATTGTTTGCATTTAAGTCTGGTAATGCCTCGTATCCTGTCTCGACATCGGACACAGGTAGGGGGTGTTACACTATGATATAGTTTTAAAGGTTTAGCTTGTATGGGTAACCTGAAATGTATATTTTTAGCTTGAACAAGCAGTCGGATGTGTTATTGTAAAGGTTTAGCCTAAACTGGTAAATTGACACGATTATTTGTTAAGCTTGGATGAGCTACTAGTGTATCAGAGATACTTATGTATCCGAGTCCATTTACTAGAGTTCATCGGGCTATACAGCTTATATGAAATGAGAATTCAAATTGTAATAAAAAGAACTTGTTTTTCAAAATAGAAAGACATTTAATTGAACATGAACCATGTGTTTGAATGAGCATGAGATTGAAATTGTGATCTAATATGTCATGAATTAGCAGATTGACTACTTATAGTATCATGTGGTTTAATTTTGGTACAATACTCACCTTTTTGATATTATGATATGTTATGTTACCCAAACTATGCCAACATTGTGTTAGCTTATGTATTTAAGTGAAAGACAAGGTAAGTTATTGTTTAATGCCTATGGACTTATTAAGCATCGTATTTGCTTACCTCGTTTGTTTTCTCTTTTCCTTCTAGATCGTCGCCTGGCAAAACGCGTTAAGCCAGATTGTTTGAAGCTCACACTATCCTATCACTGAATTGGTAGATGCTTGAACATTTTGAACCTAGAATTGTGGCATGTATATAGGTGGCCTAATGTTTATAAGTCTTTATGTGTTGAATATGGTATTCAACTTGGTATATGTGTGATTTAGGTGTTGGTTTTGTATATGGTTTAAAAATGTGTGATTTGGTATTTGTGATGCCTAGTTTGAATGGGCACACTTTGACTTATATGTTAAAGGTTGAATGACATATGAAATTGCGTATTCTAAGTGGATTGGTGATTTACCGTAATTCGGTGTAGCAAATTAAACTAGTTTTCGCACTTAAGGAGCATGAATACAAGCATTTCTGTTATATTTTAGTTAAGTTTCTTTAATTTTACTTATATCTAATAAAATGTGCGAAATGAGTCTTTTATTGATATTAAGGGTCGAATGAGGCCTAAGGGAGAGCTAACGTACTTCGTGAGTGTGCAGGAGACCATTAGAAGTTTAGGCCGATACTGGATGCTATGTCGCAACATGGGAGGTCTGATGTCGCAACATGGAAAGCAGAATGGAGAAAGTACGAAAATGACTTCGATGTCGTGACATTGACTAAGGATGTCACAACATACCCCTGAAGACATCCCAAGGAGGAGTATACTGACTTCTATCTCGCGACACAGGTCCTGGTCTGTCCTGACATCAACTCTTGGATGGAAACTAAACACAAAATAGGGGCATTTTGGTTCGCACAATGTTATGGACACCATTCCATTAACCTAGATTCTCTTTACTAGATTTAGTTTTGTTTTCTTTCTTTCTTAGGTTTTTTAGAGTTTAGTTTATTTGTTTGTTGCTTGTAATATCCTAATTTTGGGCCTAGTCGGAATAGTGGTTTCGTGACCACAAAATCCGAGATAGAAATAATTATTTTATGATTATTTTAAGGTCTATGATATGATTGCATGATTGTGCGAAAATTTCGTGAAGAAATTTTATGCATAAAGTGCTTAAATTGAAATTAGGGACTAAATTGAAAATTTTGCAAAACTTGTATTCTAGAAGTTTCTAGTATGAAATTGTTTTGAAATATTAATTAGGAGGTCTTAAATAGAAATTTTACCAATTTCTAAGTCTATGGACAAAAATTGGACATGGATGGAATTTTTGGAAAGTTTAGTAGTAAGGGCATTTTGGTCATTTAGGGGTAAAATGAATTAAAATACAAAATTAAAAGCCAATTTTGCTCATCTTCAATCCCATGGCCGAATATAGCAAGGAGAAACCATGGCTAGGGTTTTTCAAGCTTCCAAGCTCGATTGTAAGTCCGTTCTAGCCTCGTTTTTAATGATTTTTACGTTTTTGGAGTTCCGGTAGCTCGATTTAGCTTATGCTAGCAATAATTTAACCTAGGGTTTATATTTGGAAAAATAACCATAGGTGAAATTTGTGTATTTTGGTGTTTTATGATAGAATATGAGGTTTTAAATTATGTTAGACAACTTGTGCTACTCGATTTTAAGTGAAAACGAGCAAAAGGGCTTAATCGGTAAAAATACCTAATAGTCATAAGTACATGTTAGAGTGCGAATTTGATGTTGCCATAGAAGGGAAAAATGATCAGCATGTCATAAAACATAAGAAAATAGGCTGAAGTTTAATTTACGAGCTTTGGGGCAAAAGTGTAAATATGCAAAAGTTTAGGGGCAAAATTGTAAATTTTCCAAAATATGATTTTGGGTCAATTTGAATAATGTGAGTCCTAATTAGACTATATTTTAAATGATAGAGCAAGGAAAACTAAAATTCGGGCTAAAATGGGTAAAATACCAAGTTGTGGATGAAATGGTAAAAGTAGCCATTTTCGCATACGAGGTAAGTTAATGTGTAAATAATGTAGCATAATTGTTATTTTTAAGTTATTGATGTTAATTATATGATATGCTGATTTTTTTATCGTGAAATATTATGCTTTGTGGTTAATGTTGAGTAATATGCAAATTATGTTTACTACTTGATAAATATGAATTGCTACCGAGTATCGGTTCCGATATTCCATGGAAGACGAAAAATGTGAGATCGAGGGAAAAAGCCCGTTTGAACCTTAGGAATAGATTAGGATACAAGTGACATGTCACTAGGATGGTTGAGCATCTGAACTCGTTGAGTTGAGTCCGAGTTCACTTATGGATGCGAACGCCCGAGCTCGTTGAGTTGAGTCCGAGTTCACTTATGGGCGGGTTACATGGTAGCTTGGCTACATATGTGGCACTTATGTGCAACCTTTCCATGTATCCGAATTATATTCTGATGTGTTCAACGGGTAAAGTTCTACTGAAATGGAGGAATACTCAAGATGAAAGGGACGTATTGGTAAGTGTTGTGAAATGGGTACTTTGAACAGGTATGTACTTAACCCTCAGGTCGAAAAATCGATATAACAACAATATGGTAAGATGATAAATGAAAATGTGATATGAATGTCTTGGTGATGATTATGCAAATGATGTTTTATGTTTGCTTATATGGTTATGTTACTTGCTATTTGCATGTGAACTTATTAAGCATTTATGCTTACTCCCTCCTTTTCATTCCTTGTAGTTTTGACAAGCCAGCCCGGAAATCAGGAACGGTCGGAGGCTCGCTCACACTATCCGTATACCATCTTGGCATAATGGCTTGTATATTTTGAGTATGGCATGTATAGCATTATAATAATTTTGTATATATAGTCTTATGATATGGTTATTGAGTGGTATGGAAATGCTTGGTAATGATTAGCCATTGGAATGGCTAATCATGATCATATTTGGTGTTGTGTATGTCAAATTGCTAGCTAATCCATGGAAACCATGAAATAGGTAAAATTTACCATAAAATAGATTCAGACAGGAGTAGTGATGTAAATTTGAAAAATCACTAAAAATAGTAGAAATGAAATTAAAAAATGAATAAGTTATGGAATCGAAGCTTGATGAGTCTATTTTCATATGAAAGAAGCAAAACAGGTATATGAGCTATATTTTATGAGATGTTTAAATTTTTGTGAAACAGGGCCAGAGCGATTTCTGAATCCCCTGTTATAACTTTGAAAATTCACCATAAATTTTACAAAGATAATTAGAAGTCATGCTTTATATTTACAGATTCCTTATTGAGTCTAGTTTTATTAGAGACAAACGGCATAGTCATTGAAGCTCTCTACAGGGAGATATCTGATTCGTAACACACAGAGGTCAGAGTAGTCAAACCCCGAAACAGGGGAGACTTTAACTAATAAGCTGTACTAATTGGCCCAAAAAAATTCTAGAAAAAAATTAGTAGATATATATATGAGTCTAGTTTCAGGAAAAATTTACGGAATTGGATTTTGAGTTTTGGAACTCGAGATAAGATTTTTAAAGTGACTGTGATGCAGTTAGCTAGCTTGTCTGGAAATTTTAAAATGAATTGTATGAGCTGTTTAAGTAATGAATTAAGTCGTTAACACCTCGTGTTCGACTCCGAAAATGGTCTCGGGTACGGGGCGTTACATTTGTTGGTATCAGAGCAGGTTTAGTCGGTTCTCGGACTAACCTAGCATGTGTAAAAGTTTAGCTATACATGCCACTGATCTGTGATAGTGTGATGTCTTTCGACGCGTATGAGTACTGTCTTATTTAGACAGGGTACTCTCCAACCGAGCTGTGCCGACCATGTTCAATGTTATGTGAAGGTATTTGAGTAAAATTATGATTATGATAAGTCTCGGTTCAGAAAAGTATGAATAAAGGTTTATGATACATATGTGATAAATATTCATATTTGCTTAATGCTCATATGATGTAGTGTATGTGGCTTACTTGATAAGATGAATGGAATAAATAGAAAGTAGTAGAGGTATCAATAAAGGTCATAATATTATGATACGAATGAAAATGTCCTTGTCTTGATTTGGACGTCGAATGTTGATGAATGCTAATGATATATAATTTTTATGAGATAAAGGATTATAATGAAATGAACTTATCTATGTTAAATTGTTGGACTGAATTATATGATTGTAATGATATGTACATGATGATGCACGAAGTGAAAGTTGTAATTGTGGTGCAAATATCTATGTTTGCTTGGCCTTATATGATGTCATGAGCATGACTTAATTTAATTAAATGAATTTATAAGTAAAGCTATCTAGAAAACATAGAATGTATGCATAAGTATATTGTCTAAATGGGACAATAGGAAAATTGGTGTAAGCCAACATGAATGAATGACATGATTTTGATGATGTTGCTATGATGATGGAAGTTGTGTCATATGTGTATGTATAAGAAAGTCGAGTGAGAGGTCCTACAACCCCTCCCCCTTACCGAAGTGGTACTTATAATGGAATTTCATGAGATTTGTATTGAATAAGTTTCCGGTTGAGAACCCAAATAGTACAGTGATAGAATAATTATAAGTATGATCAGAGATTGAAAATGAGCTGATAAGTAAAGTCAGAGCCAGTAAAGTATCGGATTGATATAAAGATTATTGGAATTATGCACTGTCCCAGTTAGAGAAGGAAATTCTCTTTGGTAAATCGAATTACTCAGGTGCAAGGTCGAGAAAAGTGTAAATCAAAATTTATTTAGAACTGACCTTCTTTAGTGAATGGTTTAATATGAAATTTGTGATGGCAGAACTAGTTGGGGAAATGATAATTGAAATGTGAACTATCTGAGTGTGATAGTTATGACTGGACAGATTTAGCAGTCTCTTTTGAGATGTTCTATGTGTTTACCCGTTCTCAGAAATATTTCTATGGCTATTGATCTTCTGAAGAAATTCTCGTTATATGGGAATGCCTTCTAATTCTGGTGTTGGATGAAAGCATTGGTAGTTTGACTGGTTTATAATTTATATTGCTCTATTTCATCGGGTATTCTATTTCATTTCGTCTGATAAGAATTAATGAGAGAATACGTATGATATTATGATTCTGTTTCTTCTACTTGATGCTTCATCTGATATATATGTATGGGAAGATATATTGATCTTGTTATATTTGATTTCAGTGGGTTTAAATGATGTTTTCTTTTGGACTTTCTTTCTTTGAAGAATTATCGGGGTATTCCGTATTTTCTCAATGAGTTTGCTTTTCGATTCTCCGGCATAGTATCGTATCTTGGGTTTCTTTATCCTGGATCTCTTTATTCTGGATTTCTTTATTCCGGGTTTCTCTATCTTGGATTTCTTTATTCGGTTTTCTTGTTATCTTTGTTCCATAATTTGTCAATTACGACTCATGTTCGAAGTGGGTTCTTCAGCTCGTGATAATCATGTAAAATATGACTATACTTCTAATTTGATCTTAGTAATGTGGTGATTTTAGTATTGGGATTTTTTCTAATTTCTGTGTAAGGATTTGACATCAGTAAAGGCATAGGTGATAAAAGCGCGAGTTTCAGTCGGTATGGTAAATTATTTATTTGAAAGATTTCATGTGACAATTATGTCAGGATTATTTTTCCCAAGTCTGATAATAGAATTTTATTTTGTACGAATAAAAGAGTAAATAGTTTGAACGAGAAGTGTATATTTATTAGAAAAGAGTTGGATATTAGTTTAAGTCACTACGAATGATAAGGTTTCCATCTTGTGAAAGCTGAAAAGTTTATTACATGTTGACAGAGTTCGGATAGATGAGAATATTGGTAGCTGAAGCGTCTGAACTAGACTAGTCTACATTGAGCAAAGACTTCCTGACTTTCAGTAATGTACTGTTGTATGAATTGTGATGTGTTTCAAGACAGTGAGGAGAGCATTCGATGTTACATAAAATTGGAGTTGTTAAAGGGGTTAAAGCCGAGCATTGGAATCTATCAAAATTATCCTTGTCAGTGTTGACATTGGGATGGAAATGAGAAAGATTATTCTTGAGGCCATATCAGAATTAATTCCATAGCAGAAAGAGGAAAATGTGATGTATCCTATTGTTAAATGTTTAGAGAGATCTATAAATCATATCTGTATTGAATGAATTCCTACTCATCAGATTCATGGAATTTTAGGTCTCTTTGATTGTTGGATTTCTTAGAATTCTGGTCTCCATTAATCAAGTTAAGATCCGAGTTTTATGTCATGATATCATGGGAAACTAAGAAGGGTTGAAAATTTAAGAACAGTTGAGAGTTGAGACTGTAAGCTTCCAGATCATATGAGAAATTAAAGAGATGTATTGGAGGTACAGTCTAAGTGAAAGTTCTTTGGCACCAAATATGAGATTAAAAGTGAAGATCACTTTTCTGGTAAGAATTTCGGGGACGAAAATCCCTAAAGGGGGGAGAGTTGTAATATCCTGATTTTGGGCCTAGTCAGAATAGTGGTTTCGTGACCACAAAATTTGAGATAGAAATAATTATTTTATGATTATTTTAAGGATTATGATATGATTGCATGATTGTGCGAAAATTTCGTGAAGAAATTTTATGCATAAAGTGCTTAAATTGAAATTAGGGACTAAATCGAAAAATTTGCAAAACTTGTATTCTAGAAGTTTCTAGTATGAAATTGTTTTGAAATATTAATTAGGAGGTCTTAAATAGAAATTTTACCAATTTCTAAGTCTATGGACAAAAATTGGACATGGATGGAATTTTTGGAAAGTTTAGTAGTAAGGGCATTTTGGTCATTTAGGGGTAAAATGAATTAAAATACAAAATTAAAAGCCAATTTTGCTCATCTTCAACCCCATGGCCGAATATAGCAAGGAGAAACCATGGCTAGGGTTTTTCAAGCTTCCAAGCTCGATTGTAAGTCCGTTCTAGCCTCGTTTTTAATGATTTTTACGTTTTTGGAGTTCCGGTAGCTCGATTTAGCTTATGCTAGCAATAATTTAACCTAGGGTTTATATTTGGAAAAATAACCATAGGTGAAATTTGTGTATTTTGGTGTTTTATGATAGAATATGAGGTTTTAAATTATGTTAGACAACTTGTGCTACTCGATTTTAAGTGAAAACGAGCAAAAGGGCTTAATCGGTAAAAATACCTAATAGTCATAAGTACATGTTAGAGTGCGAATTTGATGTTGCCATAGAAGGGAAAAATGATCAGAATGTCATAAAACATAAGAAAATAGGCTGAAGTTTAATTTACGAGCTTTGGGGCAAAAGTGTAAATATGCAAAAGTTTAGGGGCAAAATTGTAAATTTTCCAAAATATGATTTTGGGTCAATTTGAATAATGTGAATCCTAATTAGACTATATTTTAAATGATAGAGCAAGGAAAACTAAAATTTGGGCTAAAATGGGGAAAATACCAAGTTGTGGACGAAATGGTAAAAGTACCCATTTTCGCATACGAGGTAAGTTCATGTGTAAATAATGTAGCATAATTGTTATTTTTAAGTTATTGATGTTAATTATATGATATGCTGATTTTTTTATCGTGAAATATTATGCTTTGTGGTTAAGGTTGAGTAATATGCAAATTATGTTTACTACTTGATAAATATGAATTGCTACCGAGTATCGTTTCCGATATTCCATGGAAGACGAAAAATGTGAGATCGAGGGAAAAAGCCCGTTTGAACCTTAGGAATAGATTAGGATACAAGTGACATGTCACTAGGATGGTTGAGCATCCGAACTCGTTGAGTTGAGTCCGAGTTCACTTATGGATGCGAACGCCCGAGCTCGTTGAGTTGAGTCCGAGTTCACTTATGGGCGGGTTACATGGTAGCTTGGCTACATATGTGGCACTTATGTGCAAACTTTCCATGTATCCGAATTATATTCCGATGTGTTCAACGGGTAAAGTTCTACTGAAATGGAGGAATACTCAAGATGAAAGGGACGTATTGGTAAGTGTTGTGAAATGAGTACTTTGAACAGGTATGTACTTAACCCTCAGGTCGAAAAATCGATATAACAACAATATGGTAAGATGATAAATGAAAATGTGATATGAATGTCTTGGTGATGATTATGCAAATGATGTTTTATGTTTGCTTATATGGTTATGTTACTTGCTACTTGCATGTGAACTTATTAAGCATTTATGCTTACTCCCTCCTTTTCATTCCTTGTAGTTTTGACAAGCCAGCCCAGAAATCTGGAACGGTCGGAGGCTCGCTCACACTATCCGTATACCATCTTGGCATAATGGCTTGTATATTTTGAGTATGGCATGTATAGCATTATAATAATTTTGTAAATATAGTCTTATGATATGGTTATTGAGTGGTATGGAAATTCTTGGTAATGATTAGCCATTGGAATGGCTAATCATGATCATATTTGGTGTTGTGTATGTCAAATTGCTAGCTAATCCATGGAAACCATGAAATAGGTAAAATTTACCATAAAATAGATTCAGACAGGAGTAGTGATGTGAATTTGAAAAATCACTAAAAATAGTAGAAATGAAATTAAAAAATGAATAAGTTATGGAATAGAAGCTTGATGAGTCTATTTTCATATGGAAGAAGCAAAACAGGTATATGAGCTATATTTTATGAGATGTTTAAATTTTTGTGAAATAGGGCCAGAGCGATTTCTGGATCCCCTGTTCTAACTTTGGAAATTCACCATAAATTTTACAAAGATAATTAGAAGTCATGCTTTATATTTACAGATTCCTTATTGAGTCTAGTTTTATTAGAGACAAACAGCATAGTCATTGAAGCTCTCTACAGGGAGATATCTGATTCGTAACACACAGAGGTCAGAGTAGTCAAACCCCAAAATAGGGGAGACTTTAACTAATAAACTGTACTAATTGGCCCAAACAAAAATTCTAGAAAAAAATTAGTAGATAGATATATGAGTCTAGTTTCAGGAAAAATTTATGGAATTGGATTTTGAGTTTTGGAACTCGAGATAAGATTTTTAAAGCGACTGTGATGCAGTTAGCTAGCTTGTCTGGAAATTTTAAAATGAATTGTATGAGCTGTTTAAGTACTGAATTAAGTTCGTTAACACCTCGTGTTCGACTCCGGCAATGGTCTCGGGTACGGGTCGTTACATTGCTTCCCTTCAAGAGATCTGATTTGTAAAGATGATCAACTTTTGGGGATTCATGTTATTATTTATATAAATCAGGCTTTTTTTAAATTATACACTTCAATCCATTCACCATGTTTTATTCTTCCATCTATTCCATGTTGTTTATGAAAGCTATAGGGAACTAATCATTCTATGGGATTAGTAAGTGGAGGCATGATCTATTAACTATTTTGTATGGTTACTCAATGGATCAGCTGTTTGGGAAAGGATGAGCGTGAAACAAACCCTAGGCCTAACAACCCCAGGAAGTTATCAAGGTAGGAATTAACCCAAAATTGGTATTGCCCATTTGTGAACACCTTCACCCCAAGCTAGTCTGGACTGTGAGGTCAGAAGATAAGTAGTCCTTGATAACTCATTATGTTATTGGAAGATAGGAAGATCCTGCTAGGATAGTGACTAGTTGGTTGATGAGGAACTCGAAACAACAGTTGATTGGGATTTGCGAAGAAAGCTAATCACCCATCATCAAATTTGATTCCTTCAACTTTTTCTATCTCTTGAAATTTAGTTTTTCTTTTATGTTATTTTATTTTTATTATTAGTACAATGAAAATCCCAAAAATCTCTTATTTATGTTTCCGTACTATAACTTAATTAAAGTAATAATTAGATCTTTTAGTGTGCAGGTTAAAATTGATCTAGCCTTCGCCTCCCTTGGGAATGATCCCCAAAGTACTCACCCACTCCATTGTAAAACTATATTACAACTGTAACAGCCCGTTTTTAGGTCAAATCAGAATAATAGTTTTGGGACCACAAATCCAAAGTTAAAATATTTATTTTATTATTTTAATAAGGTTTACAGCATGATAGATTAATTATGTGAAAATTTCGTAAAGAAATTTTACCGTTTAAATGCTTAATTTGATAAAAAGGACTATATCGCAAAACATGTAAAAGTTGAGTTTTATTGCTTAAAGGTATTAAATAGCTATGGTTTATTAATATGAGAGTCCTTGCATGTCAATTAGACCTTAAATGATATAGTGGAAGTTGTTGGTTTGGTATTTTTGAAATTATTAAAGTTCATTAAGGTTATTTTGGAAAAATGTCAATTATTGTTATATTAATAAAAGAAAATCAAATTTTTGTTATATCATTCATCTTCTTGCTGAAAATTTAGGGTGAATAAACACCATTTTTACTTCATAAATTCGTTCAAGCTTGAATGAGCAATTAAGGTACGATTTTTGATCCGTTTTTAATGATTTCTATATTTTTGAGCTCGTTGCGGCTTAATCTAGCCAGCCCGTACCTTCATTTTTCAAACTGTTATAGATTTTGAGGTATTCCATTGTTGAATACTTAGGTATTTTGAAGTTTCTTGTTAGATTATTGATGGTTGTTAATAGTTATACAAGTTTTATAAAGTGATTTTTCATAAAAATGAGAATTAAGGATTAAATTGTGAAATTGTAAAATTTTGTGGTTAAAAGTGTGAAATAATGAAAGATATGGGCTGCTAGTAGTATATAGGAAATTTGGCTAGGCGTGGGTTGGTATTAAATTGTGCAATTTTGCATTTTTATGTGTTAAGGACTAAATTGCAAAATAGTCAAAAGTCTAGGGTAAATTTGTGATTTAGCCAAAATGAATGTTTTAGGCTAAATGGAATTGAATGAAAGTTTGAATGAGTTAATTTGATATCATTTAGATCAAGATAAGCAAGTACAGGAATTAGATCGGGGAAAAAAAAGGTAGACAAGTAGACGAGGGTTATACGAGCAAATACAAGGTAAGTTCGTATAATTAGAACCGAACTTTTCTATTCTCGTGATTATTGAAAAGAATGTGTATAATCGAGATATTTGAAGTATGAATGTATTATTGTTATATTGAATGTGTTACCAAGTCCCGTTGAACTATTAGAATTCATTGGATATGAGTGATATGTTACTGGAATTACCGTAATGGTTGAGCTCCTGCATTTGTTGCGGACTCACCATAGCTCGTAAGAGCTTACTGTTTCAGCTTAATGGAGCTTGCTGATTCAGTTCAAAAGAGCTTACTGTTCAGCTCAATAGAGCTTACCATTTTCAGCTTAATAGAGCTTACTATTATCAGCTCATGAAAAGCTTGTCGACCATGTCTCGAAAGAGCATGTATGATGATGAATTGACGGATTACTGACATTGTTCACTTGACTATCCTTTGAGTTTCTAATAGGTTCAACGGGCCTAAATAATGTTATATTGAAGAGATACAGTTTATAAATGTTATTAATGTTATACGTGATTTGTGAATTTAAAATGATGAAGCCTTGTATTAATGGATGATTTCATGTATGTTTTCAATGACTAACATTGGATGAATATTTGTGTTTAGGTGTTGGTTAGATTGAATTGGTTGCATAATTGTATTGCTCAATTATGTATAATATGGTAAGTTTAATTCTGAATTATACGGGCTTACTAAGCTATAATCTTACTCTGTTTCATTTTCTGTGTCTTATAGGGTTCATTAGCTCACTCGTTTCGGACAAGTCGAAGTTGCACGTCACACTATCCAATTTCCTATTGGTATTTTGGACTTTTGAACTTATGTAAATATGGCATGTATAGGCTAATTTGATAGTAATGGTTATGTTTTGATATCATGGTTGAAGAATTATTTTGTATATAAGTTAAGCCAAGTGATTTGGCTTATTTTGATATCATATTTGGATTGCATATATGTGCTTAATGATGGTATGTTTTGGTATGATAATATTGGAATGAAATTATGCCAATGAAGTGTTGATATATAGATTTTAGAAGAATGAATTATATATGTGATTAATTGTGTATTTGGATTTGTAAATGGTAAGCTTGGTCATTTAAGAAAGGTCGAAACTAAACCGAATACATTTAGAATTTTTAGAACTTAATAAAAAAAAATTCAACTCTGTTAAGGTCACATGCCCATGCAACCAGGCCGTGTGACTTACACGGGCATCAAACACACCCATGTGAACCAGCCGTGCCAAAACAGAGCAGGCATACTGGCCTTCACCCATGGCTAATAGACATGCCCGTGTTCTATGGCCGTGTGATACTTGGCTAGCTAATGACTTATGCCCACGGCCATATGACACGCCCGTGTGTCAAAGCCATGTGATTTTTAAGAGGTTACTGCCAAACAAGCACGACCACAAAGCACGCCCGTGGCTTTGACCGTGTGGTACAAAGCAGGCTTGGTTTAAGCCAATTTTGCCAAGCCTTTTTGGGTTCAATCCTACAAGCAATAATATACAACAATCATACCAAAATTTTCAACCAATTATATATTCAAAATGGCCAAATCGCATTAGAACATAGCACATTACAAACATACACCAAAATTATGCACAAACTTATCATTTGCTAGCCAACTCTCATGGCATAACATATATATACAAATCAAAACTTAATTACATAGACATTCTAGCCTATACATGCCATACTTTAAAATTTACACTTTCAAGAGTACCAAAATAAAGTCGATAGTGTGGTGACGATCCTCGACTATTCCCGAGCCTTCAGTAGCTACATATATGAAAAATAGACAGAAATCACACAGAATAAACTACAAAGAGCTTAGTAAGCCAAATACAATTATTCTAACTATTAAAGCATATAAAATGGAAGTCAATAGCAAGAATTCATAGCCAATTCATAGGAACAGAGTCTTCTGTATTCAAAAAATTAGTACGATACAAACGTACTTGTAAAGATTATACATTTCATATATACATTCTCATATCTGCTACTCTATCATCAGACGGTTCAGAAGTGATTCAAATACTCATAAGGGAGTACAACACCGACGTCCCAGACGTGGTCTTACATGTAATTCAGTATCAATGCCTTTGTTCCTGACATGGTCTTACACGTAAATCTCAAATCGAGGCCTATGTCCCAGACACAGTCTTACACGATATCTCCAATCGATGTCAATGTTTCTTTAGAAACATACAGAGCTTTTCAAATACTAGCATATTGTTGGAATTTACTCGAGATTCATTCATCAGGCTCTCATGGCCTTCCAGTACAGAATATAACTATTATATGCAATATTCAATCAATTTAACACGTAATCGTATTTTGACTTACCTCATACGAATTTTAAACAAACATGAGTCGACTATTCAACTACTTTAGACTTCCCTCGATCTAAGTCCGATTTTCTTTGTTCTTGATCTAATACAATGTAAATTCCACCATTAAATTATTCATTTCATTCAATTTAATCCATATACACACATTTAAGGCACTTTGCATTTTGGACTTTACATTTTCACACTTTGACAATTTAGTCCATTTTCCACAAAATCACAAATATGCAAAATTCACCAAGACTTTAGCTTAGTCGAATATACATGGTTTCCATACAAGTCCAAATAACACATTTAATTCACAATTTAGTCCCTCAAAACTCATTTTAACAATTTAGCCCAAATAGATCATTTCATCAAAAATTCAAGAACAAAACACGATAATCTCACGTATATCTTTCATAATCCATATAAGAACACTACAAAGCTCATATAATCATCAATGGCACATTTTATAATCTTCAACAAAAACAGAAATTTAGACGTGGGTTTTGAAGAACACAAAGCAGTGATCACCGAAACGTAAAAATTATCAAAAACTGAGCAAAATAAGCTCACCTGTTAAGACATGCACTAGCCGAACATCAAAATGCTTCAATGGCTTCTTCTTTCTCTAATTTTCGGCTGAACAAGGTGAAAATGCATGGCCATTTTATGTTTATTTTATTTTATTACACATTATAAGCCATATACCAACTTTACCCTTATTATTTACATGAAAAAATTCACCTACTAATGTCCATATTTGTCCACCATTAAAGCAAATGGTATATTTTACATGCAAGGACCTTTATTTTAAAAGCCAAGCCAAATAGGTGCTTTAACACCTAGCACACAACTTTTGTACTTTAAACAATTAAATCCTTTTTCATATTTAAGCACAAAAATAGACAAATTAAATCACAGAAATTTCATAGATATAAATTTACATATCACAGACACAGAAAATAATATTAAAATATTTTTTGAACTCGAATTTGTAGTCTTGAAACCACTGTTTCGATTAGGGTCAAAATCAGACTATTACAATTCTCCCCCCTTAGGGATTTTCGTCCCTGAAAATCTTACCATTAAACAGATTCGGATATTGTTGTCTCATAGTATCTTCAGATTCCCACGTGGCCTCTTTCATATCGTGACAATGCCACATCACTTTAACTAGAGTAATTTTCTTATTTCGTAACTCTTTGACCTCACGGGCTAAAATACAGATCGGCTTTTCTTCATAAGTCATATCAGATTGAATCTAAATATCAGACGATGAAATTACATGCGAAGGATCAGATCTATATCATCGTAGCATCGATATGGGAAATACATTATGAATCTTTTCTAACTCAAATGGTAGCCTCAATCTATAAGCAACAGGGCCAACTCGCTCGATGATTTCATATGGTCCAATGAACCTCAGACTCAACTTTCCCTTTTTACCAAATCGAAATAGTTTCTTCCACAAAGATACTTTCAAAAACACTTTATAACCAATCTCAAATTTGATATCTTTTCTTTTCAAATCTGCATATGATTTCTGACGATCAGAGGTAGCTTTCAGACTATCTCTAATTACTTTCACTTTCTGTTCTATTTCTTTTATCAGATCAATACCGTAAATTTTATTCTCACTGAGCTCAGACCAGTATAACAGAGTTCTACACTTTCTACCACTAAGTCTTCATACTGTGCCATTTTAAGGCTCGATTGAAAACTATTATTATAAGCGAATTCAATTAAAGGTAAGTATTGTTCCCGCGTACCTTCAAACTCAAGAATACAGCATCTCAACATATCCTCGAGTATCTGAATAGTCCGTTCAGATTGACCATCTGTTTGCGGATGAAAAACGGCACTAAAATGCAATTTAGTACCTAGAGCATCTTGCAATTTCTTCCAAAATCGCGATGTGAATCTTGGGTCTCTATCTGACACAATTGACAATGATACACCATGCAATCTCACAATATCAGAAATATAAAGCTCAGCTAACTTATCAAGTGAGAAATCAGATCGTACTGGAATATAATGGGATGAATTCGTCAATCTATCAACTACAACCCAAATCGAATCTTTCTTTATCGGAGACAGGGGCAAACTCAAAACAAAATCCATGGTCACTCGGTCCCATTTCCAGTCTAGAATCATAATCGGTTGTAGTAACCCAGATGGTACCTGATGTTCAGCTTTAACTTGCTGATAGATTAAACACTTTGAAACAAAATCAGAGATATTTCTTTTCATTCCAGACCACCAATAATGTTGCTTCAGATCATTATACATTTTCGTACTACCTGGATGTACAGATGAACGACTACTGTGAGCTTTACTCAAAATCATTTGAATTAACTCTGAATTTCTCAAAACACAAATTCTATTTCTGAATCTCAAACGATCATCTTTATCAACTCTGAATTCTGAACCAGTCTCTACATCGCACTGAGTTCGTTTAGCCAAGATCTCATTATCAATCTTCTGAGCTTTGAAAATCTGCTGTAAAAATAAAGTCTTGATTTTAATTCAGCTAAAACTGAACTATCATCAGACAAAACTAAATGAGCATTCATTACACAGAAAGCAAATAATGTTTTCTGACTTAAGGCATCAGCAACAACATTTGCTTTTCTCGGATGATAATCAATCACAAGTTCGTAATCTTTTAACAATAATAACCATCTTCTCTGTCACAGATTCAAGTCTTTTTGCGTCATTAAGTACTTCAAACTTTTATGATTAGAAAACATGTGACATTTCTCACCAAATAGATAGTGAAATCAGATCTTCAAAGTAAACACAATAGCAGCTAACTCGAGGTCGTGGGTCGGATAATTCTTTTCATGCGGCTTCAGTTGTCTCAAGGCATATGCTATAACTTTTCCTTCTTGTATTAAAACACAATCGAGTCCGTTCAACGAAGCATCACTATAAACAATGAATTCTTCACCTGATTCAGGTTGCACAAGTACAGGAGCTTCAATTAACAGAGTTTTTAACCGATCAAAACTTTTCTGACACTTTTCAGACCATTCAAATTTTACATCTTTTTGAAGTAACTTTGTCAACGGAGTTTCTATCATAAAGAAATCTTTTACAAATCGTCTTTAGTAACCAGCAAGTCCTAGAAAACTGCAGACTTCAAAAACATTCCTCGGAGGTTTCCAGTCCAGAATAGCTGAAATTTTGCTCGGATCAACTCAGATTCTGGAGGCTGATACAATATGGCCCAGAAAGCCAACTTCTCACAACCAGAATTCACATTTACTAAATTTCGCATACAACTGTTTATCTCGCAGAGTTTGTAGCACTATTCTCAAATGCTTGGCATGTTCAGATTCATCACGTGAATAAATCAATATGTCACCAATGAATACTACAACAAATTGATCTAAATATGGTCTGAATATTCTATTTATCAAATCCATAAAGATAGCAGGTGCATTCGTTAATCCAAAAGACATAACTAAAAAATCAAAATGCCCGCACCTCGTTCTAAAAGCAGTTTTTGAAATATCAGAATCCTTTACTCGCAATTGGTAGTAACCCGATCTCAGATCTATCTTAGAAAACACAGTAGCACCTTTCAACTGATCGAATAAGTCATCAATTCTAGGAAAAATTTATTTGTTCTTTACAGTCACTTTATTAAGTTGACGATAATCAATCATATTCTCATTGTGCCATCTTTCTTTTTCACAAACAGAACAGGAGCACCCTATGGTGAAAAGCTCGGTATAGCAAATCCTCGACCGGTCAATTCTTGCAACTGAGATTTTAATTCTTTCAACTCGGTCGGAGCCATTCAATACGGAGCTATTGAAATCAGAATAGTACCAAGTACTAATTCAATGCCAAACTCAACTTCTCGAATCGGAGGCAAACCAGGTAGTTCTTTAGGAAACACATCAGAGAATTCACAGACAACAGACATTGATTCAACTTTCTTATCATTCAGTTCTAAATCTAACACATAAGCTAAGTAGGCTTCACAACCTTTCTTTACATATTTCCGTGCTTTCGTTGCAGATATCACAGTTGGTAGTCCATTTAGATCACTAGACTCAATTTGAATTATCTCATCATTCTTACACCTTAAATCAATAACTTTTCGTTTGCAATTCACAATAGCATCGTGCAAAGTCAACCAGTCCATTCCTAGAATTATATCAAATTTGTTGAAAGGCAAAAGCATCAGATCAGTAGGAAAATAGATATCTCAAATCAATAACGGGCAATTCTTGCAGACTTTATCAACCAAAACACTTTTGCCTAAGGGGTTCGGTACACTAATTACGAATTTAGTAGACTCTACAGGTAAAGTCTTACTATGTACTAAATTCATACAGATATAAGAATGCGTTGATCCAGGGTCTATCAATGCAATCATAGAAGTATCATAAAGAGTAAAAGTACCAGTAATCACGTCTGATGATGAAGTTTCCTCACGAGCTCGGATAGCATAGGCTCTGGCAGGTGCTCTGGCCTCAGATCTAACAGTAGTATCCTCAGTAGCTCTTTGACCACCACTTGCATTTCTCAAATTTCTAGAAGGTCTACCTCTAGCTGAGGTGTTACTCAGTCTCGGATTCTGTACATTCTCTTGCTCAGCAGGTTCAGAACAATCTCTTACAAAATGATCTAGAGATCCACATCAAAAACAGGCTCGGTCATTCAATCTACAATTTCCCGGATGTCTTTTACCACAGTGTTTACATTCAGGTTTCTCTGATCGGACATTTCCAACACTTGCAACAGAAGTAACAGGAGCTCTGGAATTCGAGTGCAATCTAGCTCGATCTCAGTTCGAATACCTTACATCAGTCTTTGAACAGTTTGGATCATCTCAGAATTTCTTTGACTCAGATTGAAATGCTCTACCCGAAGATCTCTTTCTAACATCTCTAGCTTCAAAATCAGCTTTTCTTTTTTCTTTACTTAATTCTTCGGGTTTACAAGCTCGCTCAACGAGTACTACCATTTCTTTAATCTCCAAAATCCCCACTAACAGACGAACATCTTCGTTTAGTCCATCTTCAAACCTTTTGCACATTATTGCTTCATTCGATACACATTCCTGAGCATACTGGCTCAATCTCACAAATTCATATTTGTATTTAGTAACAGACATACGACCTTGTTTAAGCTTGAGAAACTCTTTACATTTGTGATCAATGAGTCTCTGACTAATGTATTTCTTCTGAAATTCAGGTTGGAAGAAATCCCAAGTAACTCGTTCGCTCGGAACCACAGACCTTAAAGTTTTCCACCGATGGTAAGCTGTATCTCTCGGGACGGAAACAACACATTTTACAGACTCCTCAAGATTCAGAGACATTTCATCAAACACTCATATTGTATTCTCTAACCAGAATTCAGCTCTTTCAGCATCATCGTTCGTTGTAGCTCGAAACTCTTCAGCCCCATACTTTCTAATCTTATCAACTGGAGGTCTACTTAACTGAACTGGATTCACAGAGGGCATAACAGGGGTTTGAGGAGAATTAATCGGGGGTTGAGGTTGTTCTACAGCCAGATTGGTTCTAATATACTAAGTAAACCAATTGTTCATCATCTGATAAAAGGCTTGCTTAGCCTCGCTATCACAGCTACTCATAGTCGATTGTGAATCATCTTACACTATCCCTTGCGCGAGGGTAGGCGCATTACTTTCAACATTGTCAGCTACGGCTCTATTGGGATCCATTGCTATGTAAAAGTACATTTCAATGTCAGGATACATCGTACTATCACAGTTTCACATATATGGCATGTATAGCTAGACTCACATACACTATGGTAGTCCTAGAACTGACTAAACCATAGCTCTGATACCAATAAAATGTAACACCCCTATCCCGTAACTGTCGTCGAAATAGGTAAGGCATTACCGGATGAACAGAACATTACAAAACAATACAGACTAACAAATATTAAATATCATTAATGCAGAAGCATTCATCAACAATTCATTCATTAAGATGGTCTACAAGATCTAAAACATATAGTTAAGAAAGGTCAGAACTAAATCGAATACATTTAGAATTTCAAAACTTAATTAAAAAAATTTTTTCAATTCTGTTAAGGTCACACGTCTGTGCAACCAGGCCGTGTGCCTTACATGGGCATCAAACACATCAATGTGAACCGGCCGTGCCAAAACAGAGCAGGCATACTGACTTTCACCCATGACCAATAGACACGCCCGTGTGCTATGGCCGTGTGATACTTGGCTAGCTACTGACTTATACCCACAGCCATATGACACGCCCGTGTGTCAAAGCCGTGTGATTTTTAAGAGGTTACTACCAAACAAACATGGCCACAAAGCACGCCCATGGCCTTTGACCGTGTGGTACAAAGCAGGCTTGGTTTAAGGCAATTTTGCCACCCCTTTTTGGGTTCAATCCTACAAGCAATAATATACAATAATCATACCAAAATTTTCAACCAATTCTATGTTCAAAATGACCAATTCGCATTAGAACATATTACATTACAAACATACACCAAAATTATGCACAAACTTATCATTAGCTAGCCAACTCTCGTGGCATAACATATATATACAAATCAAAACTTAATTACATAGACATTCTAGCCTATACATGCTATACTTTAAAATTTACACTTTCAAGAGTACCAAAATGAAGTCGATAGTGTGGTGACGATCCTCGACTATCCCCGAGCCTTCAGTAGCTACGATATCTGAAAAAAAGACAGAAACCACACAGAGTAAACTAAAAAGATTTTAGTAAGCCAAATACAATTATTCTAACTATTAAAGCATATAAAATGGAAGTCAATAGCAAGAATTCATAGCCAATTCATAGCAACAGAGTCTTCTGTATTTAGAAATTTAGTATGATACAAAAGTACTTGTAAAGATTATACATTTCATATATGCATTCTCATATCTCGTACTCTATCATAAGACGGTTCAGAAGTGATTCAAATACTCATAATGGAGTACAACACCGACGTCCCAGACGTGGTCTTACATGTAATTCAGTATCGATGCCTCTGTCCCTGATAGGGTCTTACACAAATTCAAATACTATGCCGATGTCCCAGACATGGTCTTACACGTAAATCTCAAATTGAGGCCTATGTCCCAGACACGGTCTTACACGATATCTCTAATTGATGTCAATGTTTCTTTAGAAACATACAGAGTTTTTCAAATACTAGCATATTATCGGAATTTACTCGAGATTCATTCATTAGGCTCTCACAGTCGTCCAATACAGAATATAACTAGTATATGCAACATTCAGTCAATTTAACACATAATCTCGTACGGATTTCAGACGGACATGAGTCGACTATTTAACTACTTTGGACTTCCCTCGATCTAAGTCCGATTTTCTTTGTTCTTGATCTAATACAACGTAAATTCCATCATTCAATTATTCATTTCATTCAAATTAATCCATATACACACATTTAAGGCACTTTGGATTTTAGCCCTTACATTTTCACATTTTGACAATTTAGTCCATTTTCCACAAAATCACAAATATGCAAAATTCACCAAGACTTTGGCTTAGCCGAATATACATGGTTTCCATACAAGTCCAAATAACACATTTAATTCACGATTTAGTCCCTCAAAACTCATTTTTACAATTTAGCCCAAATAGCTCATTTCATCAAAAATTCAAGAACAAAACACGATAATCTCACATTTATCTTTCATAATCCATATAAGAACACTACAAAGCTCATATAATCATCAATGGCACTTTTATAATCTTCAACAAAAACAGAAATTTAGACGTGGGTTTTGAAGAACACAAAGCAATGATCACCGCAACGTAGAAATTATAAAAAACCGAGCAAAATAAGCTCACCTGTTAAGACATGCACTAGCCGAACATCAAAATGCTTCAATGGCTCTTTCTTTCTCTAATTTTCGGCTGAACAAGGTGAAAATGCATGCCCATTTTATGTTTATTTTATTTTATTACACATTATAAGCCATATACCAACTTTACCCTTATTATTTACATGTAAAAATTCACCTACTAATGTCCATATTTGTCCACCATTAAAACAAATGGTATATTTTATATGCAAGGACCTTTATTTTAAAAGCCAGGCCAAATAGGTGCTTTAACACCTAGCACACAACTTTTACACTTTAAACAATTAAATCCTTTTTCATAATTAAGCACAGAAACAGACAAATTAAATCACAGAAATTTCATAGATATAAATTTACATATCACAAACACAGAAAATAATATTAAAATATTTTTCAAACTCAGATTTATGGTCCCGAAACCATTGTTCCGACTAGGGTCAAAACCGAACTGTTACAATCTGGGCCTAGACCGGGGAAAAATGAAGCAAGTGGATTAAGCCAAGCTAGTCGACTACATTTTGTAATTCGAGGTAAGTTTTGTGTAAATAATACAACTACGTTGTTATTATATGTGTTGAATTGATATAGCATGAAATGTTTTATGGTGAAAATGAGAACACATGATGATAAATGTGTTAGTAGAATTCCTGCTTGAACCATTGGGAATAAATCAGATATTCGTGCCATGACGTATGGGCTATTGTGAGCTAGTGTAAGACATGTCCGGGACATACATCAGCCACATTATGAGAGCCAGTGTAAGACCATGTCTGGGACATGGCATCGGCATTGAGAGGAGATCTAGTGTAAGACATGTCTGGGACATGTATTGGCCTCGTAAGTTAAGCCAGTATAAGACATGTCAGGGACATGCATCGGCTATGAGATGTGTCAGTGTAAGACCATGTCTTGGACATGGCGTCGGCCTCGATAACAATAGTCAGTGTAAGACCGTGTCTAGGACATGGCATCGACTTGAGACATGAGCCAGTGTAAGACCATGTTTGGGACATGGCATCGGCATCATACCCTATGTTTGAGGTTTAGTGAATGTTCAATAGTTTTCCAAATGGTTCAACGGTGAGAGTTATAGTTTAAGTTAAACAAGAAATGTATAACCATGTTGTGAGTGGTATAGGTACCTATTTGAAATGTTTGAGATATGAGCTCAATAGATACTGTGTGAATTGTTTTGGATAGTGATGTAAGTTGAATTTATGCTTTCTTTTGTATTATGAGCATGTCGATGAATGGTAGATTTGTTGTTATATTAAATTGCATGCAAGTTACTAAGCTTAATGTTTACTCCCTCTCCTTTCCATTTTCTTATAGTTCCGCCTAAATAGATCAAGGATCATCAGACGTCGGAGGAATGGATCACACTATCAACCGAAGCACTTGGTATAATTGGTTTTATTATTTGAAATATGGCATGCAGAGGACTTAAACTTTGATTTATGTGTCTTGATAATAGGGCCAAATGTATTGGTTTGGGATGAGTCCCTTCATTTTGTATTAAGCCTTGGAATAATGGCTAGGGTTCATGATTGATATATGCCAATGATGATATTTTTATGAATGAGATAATGCCTGGTGTAGCTAATTTTACCTTGTATTTTTTAATGGATGTTGTTATATTATGTTTCAAGGTGGCAAAGGGCTTGGAAGATAGCCCTATATTGTCCACACAGCCAGCCCTATAGGTGTGTTGTCCGTCTGTGTGTCCCCTGTACGTAAAATTTGCAAGTCAATATGCATGATAGTAAACACACAAGCAGAGACACGACCGTGTGTCTCAGCCGTGTGGAGGACACAGCCTCTGGCCACAGGCGTGTGCCCCGATCGTGTGCCCTAAATTGGATGCTAACGTCAGGAATAGAATGTCAAGGTTTTTAGACACAGGCTAGGACACAGGCGTGTCATGGCTGTGTGAGGGACACGAGCGTGTGTCAGGCAGTGTGAAAACCTCTGTAGGTTCAAATTTAGAATTAAATCCACACAGTCGTGTCTCAAGATGCTTACGTTGTGTGTGTCATACGGGCCATTAGCGCGATCATGTCTTAGTGATCACACGGGCGTGTTGCCCTTCTACACGAGCGTGTGCCCTGTTTCAAGGGCTATTTTTTCTAAAGTTGGTTAAGTACCCAAGCCAACCCGAATGATTTTCCAATGGTCGTTTGAGGCGTCGTAGGCCCATATTAAGAAATTTAGACAAGGTTTGAAAAATTTTTAAATTTTGTCACGCCTTGATGATTCGAGAATGTTGGAGTACATGTGTTTAGGTGTGGTAATGCCTCGTATCTCGTCCTGGCGTAGGACTTGGGTGTAGGGTGTTACACAATGTGAGTCTAAAGAATCAAGTATAATATATACATTCAAGCATTTTCTCATAGAACCAAATAACAAAATCAATTTAACACCCTTAACTCGTATCCGTTGTCAAATTAGGGTTATAGATTATTACCGTACAACCAAAAACAGTTAAACTTAACTTCATTCAATAACAAAAAAAAATCATAAACCAATTATATACATACATTTTGTCCGTAATTTGAGCCCTCGAGGTTCTAAAAATACCTTAGAAATGATTCAAAACCAATCTGAGACAATTTGAAAAATCTTGGAAAGTCATAAAAATCTGAAAAATAGTAGTCACATAGCAGTGGGGCCAGGCCGTGTACCTCACACGAGTAAGGGACACGCTCGTGTCTCAGGCCTTGTAACAATCGAACTAGGGACACATGGCCGTGTAAATTTCAAAATTGCCCCACACCCCCATGTGCCAGACCATGTAACTCCCTGACTTATATTACAAAGGAACACTTACACACGGTCGTGTTGCCAGGCTGTGTGTCTCATAGGGTTGAGTCTCATGCCTATGTCTTAGACTGTGTAGACACAAAATGTACCTAAAGTCAATCCATTTCATACCATTTGATACAAGACCTTTCCATCAATATTTATAAACTTTGTATGAGCCTAAACACTTTCAAAACACAAATTAATATGCCATTTCAAGTTCCAAATTCAATCAACTAATATGCCATACAAGGCATCTTAATACATACACCAAAACATAACATACCAATCAAGTGAAATTTACCATATTTCTAACATCATAACCTAGTTTCATACCTGCCAAAACATACCAATAATGCTACTTTTCATGCCAACCAACCTAAACCAAATAAATATTAAAGTATTGTACCAATGACCAATTTAAACCATTCAAACATACCATAAAATGAACTTTATATACAATCACATAAAAGTGACCATAAGGACTTACTTAAAACAAGCATGATGAGTCCATCAACCATTCATAAACATCAAGGCACAACCATACCAAATTACCATTTAGACATTCATCAAAACATCCTTATAAACTACCCTATACATGCCATTATAAACCTTAGCTAAAAAAATGCTTAGAAACTGCCGAATTAACTATTGGATAGTGTGATAGATCTCCAATGAGCTTTCGACCAAATCGAGCTTTCCAACGATCTACAGGAAAAGAAAACAACTAGCGTAAGAAATAATGCTTAGTAAGTTTGTATAAAATCAACTTAATTACTAAACAAATTAAAATAAACAACCAAGCATAATTTTCTTTATATCTTAAGCTAACTTTCATTTTCTATTCACTGCACCTCTCATGGATAATTGGTGTAGCTTGCATATACATATATATATTTCTCCTTATAAGTATTTGATATAACCATTTCACTTAAATATTTCTTCTTACCATAACAATTACACATTTAACATTTAATCGTTCTGTAATTAATCTTTTGTTTCAAGCTTTCATATAAATATATCATCCCAGAATCACTACTTTTACTAAACAATATAAAAACCAAGTAAATAGATTAATCATATATGTTATTCAATTACGAAGCACATATAGGATTAGTACTGAAAATGGTCCATCCTACGCTTCCTATACTATAATAATTCAATCCAAACTAATTCATATATATACAAATATCTATATTTATCTGTATAATTAATCAATATGATTATAATCACATATGATCAATTAGTTTATTGAACATTTAACATTTACTAATATCTTGACTATACATTAGCCTTTAAGCACATAAATAATATGTATATTTCGTTAACATTTAGCCTGATGAACTAGCAACTTGACTTAGATACTCGGGTAACTACACCACACCAGAGGCATCATAGATGCATAACAAGAGCACCGAAGTGCAGATAAGGGCACAAATGTGCAAAAAAGGGCACCGTAGTGTGAATAGGGACACTGAATGTGCAAACAGAGGCACCGTGGCATGCATACTAACCCTATTGGCATGCCAATCGTGTCCTAATCGTTTACTATGTCCAAACGGGCATTTTAACAAAATTATAACTTTTATGAATCAGATGTACTTCCATATTTCTCAATACACATGTTGTAACAATTCATAATCATTCCAAAATCACATATATCATATTTCATAAATATTCAATAGTTTTCAAATAAATCCTTTCTCACATTATATTCAGTTATAATATTTTGATTTCCAACTCACATTTTAAACATCATATATATACATTCATAAATCAGTAGTAACATTATGTAAATATAGATATTACAATTCTATACCTACAAACTTACCTCGACAATTATAGTTGTAAAACGAGGCCGACGACTAATCTGACACATTAGCTTTTCCTTTATTTAGATCCGTTTGATTCATTTTTGAAATCTAAATAATAATGTTTCACTCAATTAAACCATTCAATAACTAAAAATAATTAACTTATAACTCTTATTATTGGGAATTTTACAAAATTGCCCTAATATTTTAATATTTATGCAATTTAGTCCATAAACCAGAAACTTGCAATTTCACCATTTTTAACCATAAACCATGCTAATTGATTTTTCCCAATCTTATAACAGCCCATATTTATCCACAATTTACACTATTTTCCTTGAATTTTACCTTTTTTCATAAATTAGTCCCTAAACTTAAAAACCATTAAAAATTACTTAACAAAATACTTATATTTAATAACCAAGCGTAATAATCTACCATAAAACTTCAAAAACATATCAAATCCCTTCATGGCATAATCTATAACATTTAAAAATTTTCCAAATTGACCCTAAGTTAGCTGGACCTTGTTGCAATGATCTCAAAAATATAAGAACTATAAGAAATCATTGAGAAAACTACTTACATGCAATGGTTTATTTATGGCCGAATGTTTAGCTTGAATGGTGTTTTTACTCTTCCATATTCGGTGGTTCTAACATTTTGGGAAGATGATAATATTTTATTTTTTATTTTTACTTAAGTTTTATTTTACTTTTAACATATACTTTAATATTATAATTAAAATATTTAATTTTTACTTAAAATTCTTACACCAACCGTCACTATCTTTTAAAAGTGGGAATTTTCCATATTAGTACTTGCAATAATAACATTTAATCCATTTAGCACAAATAACCTAATAGTGGCTTACTTTTGCAACCTTTACAATTTAGTCCTTTTATCTTAATTAACTATCTAAACATTAAAATTTCTTAACCAAATCTTAATACGACCTTAATAACACTCCATAAACATTTAATAAAATATTTACAACTCGGTTTATAGAAACAAGGTCATGTGACCTCATTTTATAAAACCACTTGACTTTAGGGTCATACCACTTGAACCTAATTATTCTTTTATTTAACAAAAGTCATTAAATGAAAATTTATAAACACACTATATATGACTCGTAAATATTAAATAGTAAGTATTTACGGACTCACAAATCGGATTTGTGACTTTGAAACCACTATTCTGACACTACAAGCTGTTACAATCAACATTAATAGTAACATTCTTATGTAACATGATCATGATGTAATGCAATGTGAGTCCCTACCCAAACCATCCGCTACACACCATGAGTTCCTAGAACCCGTCTTCCAAACTCCAACATATGTGAGCAAAGCTCGATGTGGTAGAAACCATAGCATAACATAACTGTAGAAAATCTACCGAATAACCTATAATGCAATAAATTCGCCAATCCCCTTGATACTCCAGGTGCAGTGCACTGACTACGTATAAATGTGGACTTACTCCATGGAAATCCTTGGCCAAACACAATAATTACCCATCCCAATGCACATGCAATATGTCATACAATCTTATACATAGCCATAATTCATTACTTTCACATTTAATTGACATTTTCAACATATGCCCTCGTTTATCAAATAATTTCAATGAATGGAAATAATATTCCAACTTTAAATTTACCAATAAAAACACAATTTTCATGTTTATTTACAACTTTTCTTTGTGTGCATATACAGCAGTCTTTTGAACATATCATAACAAATCACCCATACGGTTATATCATGCATAAGACATATTTCATTCATAATCATGTTATACAAACAACCCAAACATATATCAAAGTAACCAATCATTCGTGACAATGTTAATCATTCAATCATTCAGTCAAACTAGCAACGATGCTACCATGCCAAATAGTTAGGGCTCGAAACATACCTAATTCCACCATTTTCAAAGTTAATTACTTAGCTATTAAGCCAAGCCTGATTAGAAAGCTAAATCATCAATTATATCATAATAATTATCATTATCAATCAAGTTTTTTAGTTTAGGACCCATACCTTATTTTACGCTCTTTCATCACACACTGGCAAATCTTGTGGTTCCTTTAATAAACTTTAAAGCGAACCTAAATAAAATAAAATAAAAATCAGTATAAAAATAAATTAATACACCTCTTAAACATCCCCTAAACACCCACTTATAGGTTCGATCCAATTGTCACAATTATACCTAATTTTTGAGTCCAAACTAGTTAGATTTCTTACACTGTTTTGATGCGAATCATACGCTCGAACGTCTTTTGATTTTACTGTTGATTTGGAGCATTTGAGTCAGTAAATAACAAATTGAAATATTGAAAAATCAGTAACCAATCTTGATTAAAACTCTTCATTAATCAATCCATAACATTTTCCTAAAATCTATGTCGAAACAACAAACTAGTTTACGATTACCCACACTTACGCTTCCCAAATTGTTAGATCCTAATTGTCAATTTATCAATAACAATTTCCCCTAATTAACATGTTATTAAAGGCTTATTGGGAGGGGTTCGAGAAACCAAAATCATGTTGGAAAAATATTGGAAAGAATTAAAGAAAAATGACCCCTTTGTTGCCCATAGGCGTGTGCACCACCACCTGCGGTGGCCAAATTGAGGTTGATTTAAAACCAATTTTGGATTTGATTAAAAGGCTAGAAGAATACCCATTAAATCTTTAAGAAACCCCAAAATTCCAGGTTTAGAAATTTAGGTTATTATTTAACAAGAAATCAATAGGAAAAGAGATCTTACACAAGCTAGATAATAGGAGCGGCAATGGCACTTCTTATAAATTTTTAGGAGTTGATTTGGAGGTTCAAGATTGTAGATTTGGTGCTGATTTAGTTAGGAAAAAATGAAAGCAATTTTATGTAGGAAATGATGCAAAATTTTATGGTAAAAAGAAAAAAAAAGATGACAAAACTAGGTGTTATGAGCGAAGACAACAATGGACAAAAGAAGAAAAATTGAAAATCAAGGAAGAGAGGAGAGGGGAGGAATGGCTAGGGTGAGAGAAAATATAATAAAGGCTGATCAATATGTGTAAAAATAATATTTATATCTATGTTAATAAGGCATGAACAACACACTCTAAAAAATAAGGAATTTTGTAAAAAAATTTAATTATTTTGCAAGGGAAAGGATTTAAACTTGGGTCCTTATCTAATTCCATGCTTACACATTTAACAATTAACCACTTAGCTAACTCATTTTTTTTTATATAATTCTACATTCTTACTAAGCTAAAATTTGGGTTATAGTGTTAGAGGTCCGTAGCTTCCTTGGTTTAGCTGATTACTACCGAAGATTTGTAAATGAGGTTTCAAAGATAGCTATGCCAATGAAAAAATTGTTGCAAAAGAATATCCAGTTTGTTTGGCATGAACAGTATCACGAACGTTTCGATAATTTGAAGTTGATACCAAAGCATCGATTTTAACTTTGCCCAATTTGGGGAAAGATTTTGTGGTTTATAGAGATGCCTCGTTGAGTGGTTTGGACTGCGATTTGTGCAAGATGGTAAAGTAATTATGTATGTGTCTCGCCAGCTAAAAATGCATAAACATAACCATTCGATGCACGATTTAAAGCTATCTGCTATGGTTTTTGGTATAAAGACCTGGAGGCATTATTTATACGGTGAAAAATGTCATATTTATACCGACCATAAAAGTCTTAAATATCTCGTAACTCAAAAGAAGTTGAATTTGAGATTATGATTGCATTATTAATTACCACCTTGGTAAAGCTAGCGTCATAGCTAACACATTGAGCAAAAAGTCAATAGCAGTTGAATTATGGGTAATGTTTGCTCAGCTCAGTATTAACAGTAATGATAGTTTGTTGGTCGAATTGAAAATTAAACCGGTGCTGTTTGAACAAATTAGAGAAGTGCAGAAAATCAAACTGGTAGAAAATTTCAACATTGATGATCGTGATTGTTTAAGGTTCCATAACTGAATATGTGTTCCAGATGTTGTAGAATTAAAAGACTTGATACTTCGTGAAGCCTAAGATAGCCCTTTTGCTATGCACCTTGGTAGAACAAAGTGTATCATGATTTACGGGAGTTGTATTGGTGGCCTGGTATGAATATAGAAATAGTCAAATTTATTGCTAGATGTTTGACTTGTCAGCGAGTTAAAAAGGAACATCACTCAATTTTTGAATGGAAATGTGAGGTATAAAGATGGATTTTGTGACAAGGTTACCATTATCTTTGAGCAAAAGAAACATCATTTGGGTGATTATGGAATGACAAATAAATTCAGATCATTTTCTTGTAGTTAGAACTGATTGATCACTTCCAAAGCTAGCTGAAGTTTACATTAAAAAAATAGTCAGGTTGCATGACTTACTGATCTGCCACAATTCATTGCAGCAAATTAAGGTATTTCTGGCACTTAGCGACCTTATTTTATAACATTTTTATATGTTTTTAATTCATTTTCAGTTTTTATTACTTTGTCTTTACATTATGAAAAATAAGTGTTTTTTATACAATTTTGAGTTATGCTACGACTATAGGCTATTATGGGCCTAAGATTGATCTATCGACTCTATATAGTGTGTGGCACACTATTTTCTAGCTTAGAAGGCAAGGGACAACTACAACGTCATGACACCAAAAAGTGATGTCGCAACGCCAAACTTCGAAGCCAAAGTACCCAGATTTTAAAGGCAATATCCTATAGTCTCGTGACACCGAATGGTGAATAGGAAAAAGTAATTAGAGGCATTTTAAGCATCACAATGTATCTTAATCAGAATTTTGAGTTGTTTAGTAACCCTAATTAGGTCTGAGCATAAACTTTATAAATAGTCATTTTAAGTCTCACTTTGGGGAGGCTTGGCCAAGTGAGTCATTTTATTATTTTTTAGGTTTTTAGCTTAGTTTTATTTTAATTTTAATTTAGTCATTTTTATAATTTTGTTACTGTTTTAAATTGGATTCAATTTTGATCCAATGCTTTAATATATTAGTTTTTTTTTTGTTGATTCCAATTGTAATCAATGAGATCTTTACAACAGTTAAAGGAGATTTCACTTCTAAGTTTCAATCAATATCAAAAAATGGATTTTTTCTCTACTCCTTACTTTTATTTAATTTGTTGTTTTGCATGTTAAATATGAGTTTAGGAATTATTATATTTCAATTCATGAGTATCTAATTTCCTTAGGGAGTTTAACAAACGGTTGTGTGAATAACTAATGAATGAACGAGGGTTGAAATCCATGTTAGTTGGTTTAAATTATGTGCTATTAAACCTTAGGGCATGACACCCTTAGGAAGTAATTTTGGATAAATGAGATCGAGAGATAAGTTTATCGAGTACATTATAATTTATCTCGGTGAAGAAAGTGAGGCCAAGAGGTAAGCATGTATTGGTTGATTAGTTAATTAGTTAAAGGTGAGTGATAATAACTAGTTAATTAATAGCTAACTTGATAAAACTCGAGTTCTGAAGTTAATTACAATCACTAAAGTGAATTAAGCTCCTGGTTGTTTTATTATTTTATTTTCGGTTGTTAAATTGGTTAATTCTTAGTTTAATTATATTAATTAATGTTTATTTGATTTTTCATAAAATAATTTTAAATCGGTACTATTTAAACTTCTTAGTGTAGAGAATTAAATTCGGTTTAATTCAACCTCCCTTAGGTACGATCCACGAAATACTTCTCAAAGTGTTTTGTTGTAATATTCTTCTATATTATAATTTGACTCCTATACTTGCAGACACTACTATTTAATTTATTATTTATTTTGCTGCAGTATTTCCAGTCTAGACGTTCGCATGTCTGGCGGCGGTCACGTCCCTATGTCAATTATTTTCGATCGGGATCCTTAATTCACCTCAAGATTCTAGAGATAGTTACACGAATCTTTAGGTACGAAATTAAACTTTAGCACTACTTTTCATCCACAGAAGGACGGACAATCGGAGCAATTAATTCAAATTTTATAAGATATACTTCAAGCCACTGTAATTGATTTTGAATTGGGCTAGGAATGTTATTTACCGTTAGCTAAATTTGTGTATAATAATAGTTTCCAATCAAGTATTCAAGTTGCACCATATAAAGCATTATACAGTTGAAGGTGTCACATACCTTTTTGTTGGTCAGGTTTGTGCGAAAGAAAAGTTGTTGGGCCGAAATTGATTCAAGAAACAGAAGATATAGTTAAAGTGATCAGAGATAGATTGAAAACAACTTTCGATAGAAAAAAATTGTACGCAGACCTGAAATGTCAAGATATAGAGTTTTTTGTGGGTAATAAAGTGTTTCTAAAGGTATTTCTGTTGAAGAAAGTTCTACATTTTGGCCAGAAAAGAGAATTGAGTCATTGATTTATTGGACTTTATGAAATTATCGAAAGGATTAGACCAATTGCGTGTCGGTTGGCATTACCAGAAGAATTACAGAAAATACATGATGTTTTCATGTGTCAATGCTTAGGAAATATCAATCGGATATATCTCATGTCATTTTGGAATAAATTGAAATTCAGCCCAATTTTTCATACGAAGAAGAATCGGTTGAAATTTTAGCTCATGAGGTGAAATAATTAGAAAATAAACATGTTCCACTTGAGAAAGTTTTGTGGCATAGCCATAGTGTCAAGGAAATGATCTGAGAATTGGAGAAGAAGATGAGATATTAGTATCCCCACCTCTTTTCAGGTAACTTTTGGGGACAAAACTTTTTAAAGGGGGAGAATTGTAACGATTCAAAATTCAATGGTCTTAGAAAGTGTGATTTCAGAAACCCGTTTCAGTAAATCTGACTCATAAATATTTTCATTTAATATTAACAAAGATATGTTAAAAGTGAATTGAATTTTGGTCGAGTAATTTTGTCAAATTAGTGTTGAATTAGAGTACAGGGGTTAAATCATAAAAGTGTCAAAAGTTCAATTCTTAAGAAATATTTAGTAAAAATACAAAGTTAGTGGCTTATATAGTAATTATGCCCTTAGGACCTTAGTGGTTGGTTTCTAATTTTGTTTATAATAAAAATTTGGTTTAATTAATGTATAAAATAATATTAAATTAAGTTGAAGTTAAACTATTTGAAATAAAATAAAGTTAGTGGAACGCTAAAGCAGTTTTCATTCATCTTTTCATTCAAAAAAGTGAACTTAAACAAAGAAGAAGAAAAAAGTCAAACAACCAAAGGTTTCAAGGTTTAAACCTTCAAATTGGTTAAATATTGAGAATATTGCCATGGTTGAATACTTGAAGCTTTAGGTGTTAATTTGATAAGTTTTAAGTTTAGAGTTGAAAAATGACTAAATTGTAGAATCAATTAATGGTTTGTTTCAATAAGTACTAAAATGCATAAATTCCAAAATTTATGGTAGAAATGAAAAATAGGAAGTTCAGTTAGGACTAGAGTGTAATCGGCATGAAAGATTAAGGCTAAATTTGAAAATTATTTTAGTTTTGATTTTAGGGACTAAACTAAATAAAATACAAAATTTGCATAAATATGAAATTGGATGTAAAGTTGGTTGTGCTTTGATAATTTTGTATGTTTGTTTTACTCTGTGGCTAAAGTTGACCCGGGTCCCTTGAAAAAAAAGAGATAAAGTTGTCGACAAATAGCTTCGAGTGTGTTTCTATAATCCGCACTAATTAATTTCTTGTTGCACTATGAATTTTTGCATGGTAAGATCTCAAGGTGAGTTAGTTCTTGGGAAAAATGTTGTGAAATTATAGACTAATTTGAATGGATTTGATTGAATGATTAGTTTTGGTTAGGGATTAAATTACATAGTTGTAAAAATAATGTGTATTATTTATATATGAAGTTGATTTGGTATGGAGACAAATTATATTGATTTGAATATATATAAGGTCCATTGGTCGATGAGTTGGTGATATAGAATTAAGGAGTTGGTTTATAAATTGAATCGAGAAACTTGTTGCCCTATTAATTGTTCGAGTAGGGTAGACTATAATTGGCATGTTATAGGATAAAAAGAGTTTAGGGTTTTACGACTATGTGTCGAGGAGTGCTGGGCACCCTATTTATCAGTTATACCGATCAGTGATTGGCACAACTAATTTTTGGTTATACTGATCAGGGCATAATTTAGTATTTCAATTTATCCGACAAACACTGTGTGCCAAATTAGTGTGTTGGTTGGATCCACATATTCGTCTGTGTCCTAGTCATTTTAATAGGGAAATAAAAAATGGGAATTGGAATTACGGTCTGTGTAACATGTAACACGCCATTCCTGATCTGGTTGCTGAGCTCGAGCTATGGAATTCCACAGTAGCCACCTAAGTGACGCCATTCCTGATCTGGTTGCTGAGCTCGAGCTATGGAACTCCACAGTAGCCACCTAAGTGACTCTCTATTAACACCTAACCTAGCCTCTAACACACCACAATATAAAGCATTCTTAAGTTAATAATATACAATGGAATTTGAAGTTTAAGTAAACAATATACGCATCTCAACATCAAGGTTCGCTGCTAGTGTAGCTTGTACATTCTAAGTCTTCACAGTGTAAGACTTTTTAAATAGGGTAAGATTTGTGAACGACCCTTACCTGCTTATATTCTATGAACACTGTAACACCCTAAACCCGGCCCAGACGTTACAGCTGAATCCAGCGTGTCACGTTGAAGCGTTACTGAAAAACTCATGCTTTATCTAAAATCTTTCTTAGCGTTTAGAAAGTATTTTCGTTATGGGTTAAAGTGAATGGAAGCTGTGCACCAGGTACGATGCCAGAAAAGAGGAGGTGAGTCTATTAGACTGCTTAAGTACCAAGCTCTCCACGGATCCACTCCTAGACATGCACACAACCATTGCCACACTTTAACTAAATGATTGTTTAGGAAAAACCATTTCGTTTTAAACCATTTGAAAACACTTATTAATTTTTGAAAACGTTCTCGTTACGGTAGATTTGTCTTGTTTCACGATATTTTTAAATTAGGTAATTTCTTTAAAACGTGGCCTAGGGCTATTTAATTCCAAACATTTAAAACTATATCATAACTAAGCTAACAAAACATATTAAAAGCAATTAAAAGTAAATAAAACGGCCTTATTACAACTTAAACCCAAAGCAATTAAAATAGATAAAACTAATCAAGTCATCAAAATAAGATTTAGTTTGCAAAACAGGTGGCCACCCCGAATCCCTCACAGCTCCAAGTCCACTATGGCTGGGGGTTACCTGCATGGATAAAATTAAGAGGGTGAGTTTGGAAAACTCAGTGTGTAAAATAACCCAACCATAGTCCAGATTAGTTCAAACCACAGAAACAGATGTAGTTGGGCCTTAGCCCTATACAAAATTCAGAATGAAGCCCTTAGGCCCATAACAGAAACAGAACAGATATATCATGTATACAGAAAACCCAACACATATCCATCCGTATACATCCCCTGCCAACCTTACACCATGTGGGGAGACTACTCAACCCACCCATC
Source organism: Gossypium hirsutum (assembly GCF_007990345.1). Classification (NCBI taxonomy): domain Eukaryota; kingdom Viridiplantae; phylum Streptophyta; class Magnoliopsida; order Malvales; family Malvaceae; genus Gossypium; species Gossypium hirsutum. Next base: position 53,302,458 of record NC_053430.1, on the reverse strand, counting down.
CGCTACACGTCACAAGTTTGCAGCATGGCTGCCAGAACAGATATTGTGACAGAGTCACCAGATACAAATATTTGTGGCAGTGCCACCAGAACGCTTCCTCCATCATATAACCCATATCCCATGCAACAGATCTACATGTTATGACATGCAGCAAACAGAATCAGAATATGCATTTCAGTCAAAATTAACCCTAGGGGTATAATGGTAATTTTCATACTTAGGGGTATTTTAGTAAATTCAACTATTTTAGGTTTTACTTACATATTACAGTCATTAACGCATTAACAGAAACACTTACCGAGCGTTTTTACCTAATTGGGCTCGTTGGCCCATTAACCCGTTTTCGGCCCATTAAGCCCAAATATACCGAAGTGCACGAAGTTGTGCACTCTGCAATCTTACCGCTTGTGATTACCAAAATTAACAAACAAACCACCTCACGAGCGCTCGCACGCTCGCAAGTCCACAAAATGCCAGCTTTTCGGCATTTCGGCTTTTCGGCATTTCGATTTTTTGACTTTTGCCGATCTAGTCTATGAGTGGGTGTCGTTTACACACCTGATTTGTAACGAAACGCTTGCAAGATCCACTCACGAGTTGCCTACAATCGAGTTACTAAACGTTAGTCTACATACCGAAAACAAACTACATACTATTTCCCCCTTACAATATTCGGCCAACATTCCTTAGACCCTAGAGTTCTTACCTTTTTGCCAAAATATGGATTAGATCAAGAGATCCAATCCGAATCAGTCTTCAAACCCTTCACTGTATGCTCCTTTGTCCACGATAATGCTTACAGAAGAAGAAAGAGGCACTAACACCCTTAGTCCAAACGCTAGCCACCCTTAAGGGGTTTCGCCTTTTATCTTAAGTCATAAATAATTAACAGAAGTTATTCGACAAACTTACCAATCATTGTTCGGCCCCGAAAAGTGCTCCTATCTATGATCTTAACTCCAATCCATCTTAGTTATGAGAAAAAGCAAATTCAAGTACCCAAAGATTCGGCTTCCTAGACTACAGGTATGAGGATTTCAGCTTTTTAAGGAAGAAAAAGAATAGAGGTTCGGCTATGATAAGCTTTGGCTATTGCGAAATAATAAGGAAAGGAAAATAAGGGAAGAGATAGAGAGAGAAGAGTATGGGTTCGGCTATGGAGAAAAGAAAAGATGAAAAGAAAGAAAAAGTGAGAAGGGAAGTGGTATTCGGTTATGGAGAAAAGGGCATAGTGAGGCTTCCAAGTTCAGCTATTAGCAGAATGAAAGGGAAAGAAAAAGAAGCCTAAGGCAAACCTATTTCGGCAAGCCAAAAGAAGAAGAGAAGAAAAAGAATTTCCAAGGACGGCACCACACTTCCCAAATGCCGAAATCCCCCTTCAAAGACCTAGCCAAAACTCCCTATACTAGAGACCCTTGGTCGACCAACTCTTGCTCCTCAAGAGTCCAACATTCGGCCAAAACCACCCTCCTTGATCAGCTCTTAAATCTTCTCCCTTATCTCCTCCTTACTCAATCTCCTTACCAGCTCAAACTCTCCCTAGCAGAGTTCCCCTTAAGTTCCATCACATCCCCTTTTTGTTAAAAAAAAAGATAATACCTCAAATTGCTTGCCTTGTGACTTGAACCTCAGCTCCCCCTAAAGATCTACACGCCACTCCCCCAACACTCATGTGGCGTCACATGCCAGTCTGCCACAGGTCTCTTGTGCCCTATTTTACCATCTTTTAATTTAAAATCCCACAACGCCAGAACCTTCTCTCTTTCTAAAATTGGGAATTCAGAAATTTCCTCGAATTGGATTTACTCTTGGGCCTTTTAAAGGCCCAATAACATTCTCAGACCCACAACAGACAGTTAAAACATAAAATTCCTAAAATTTATTTAAAATCACAGAAATCCCAAAAAATTTGGAAATTGAGGCTTTACAAACACAGTTCACAAGATTCCTTATATCTCGTATATCAAAATTTATTAAGGATTCGCACTTAACGCAGTTCGACAACCCTGTCACTTAGTAGAAACTTTGGTGAACTTTGAATAAGTTTGTCAGCTTTGAATTATGTTTAGAAATTAATTACTTAAGTACAAACTTTTAATTTAAGAAAACATCATACTTGGACTATTTTCATATACTTAAAATACAAATGTGTTTATAAAGTATTATTGGTTCACAAATAAAACATAAATAAAAACATAAGAAAACATAGAAATAACTAAGTCCTAGAACAATTGGTGAAGTCAACAAAAAGATATCTCTAAGCCTAAGAAGATTCCCACATTACCTTTACGTCAAGGGTTTGCTTGTACTACCTTTCCAGTGTTTATGCTTAACTTAGATCATTTGCCACACCGCTACACCCTGTGTGATATAACTATCTATAGTGTTAGGAAGGAGTGTGTGAGCTCTTGTGAACTTAGTGAATATACAAGAAAGAAAAACCACATAGTACGCACAAAACATAAGTTAAACAAAAGGTCTAGCAACGCCACTGAACTACGAATTGGTTTTACCATACTTCTGTGAAGTCTGGTTCACAAATATTCACTGTCAGTTAGCTTAAAATAATAAAACACGATATTTTGGAAAGAACAATCTTATACACGTGTTCTTTTCAGTTGGATAAGAGGATCTCCTTATAACTCCTCTCTTTGACTCAAAAAGTCTTAACATGTCCCATAAGTGTAGCATAATGCTAAACACTCTCCAAACACACCAACATATCCCATTGAATGGAGCTTAGCTCAACATTCCCTTATCTCTCCAAACCTATCCCAAGGTCTCTTACCCAAAATCAGAAAACATAAAGGTGATTACTCACAATCCTATGGCATGCCATTATATCAAACAATTTTAAAAAATTATTGTATTAAAACATTTACTTAAACATAGAGCTCGTAAATCATGAGGAGCTTACAAAACACAATTCATAATTAGCTCGTAATATGGAGCTCGCATATCACTATTCATAAAACACATATATAATCACAATCACAAAACAAGAATGTAAAGAAGACTTACTCTCAGAACTTAGGATAAAACCCTAAGCTCCTAGTTAACTATATGGTTCACACATACTAGTGGCAATCCTTAAACAGTTACCAATTGCTAAAACCTTTTAAACAAGCTTCGCCTTTCCCTTGTCTTTGCTTGTAGATGATTCTGCTAGGTTTGCAATTTTTACAAACATATACAAGTCACTAACAGTCAAATCACATTAAAACTCATACATAAACACAAGCGAACCTAGGTTCGCACATGCTAGTATTTTAGCAAACCTAGTTTCCTTTGTTGTGAACTTTTCTTAATTACTTCTAAACATCAACACAATAGAGAAATAGAGTTTTACCTTAAATTCTAATAGCTAAGTTCTGGGTTCTTGTTTTCATATAAACTTGACAACAAGATAATCTATGAAGGAATTTGAGAGGGTTTTTTCATTCAAAAGAATATAGAATTTCAATAAAAAGAACTTCATTTATAAGTACTAGGTGTCTAGATGTTCTTAGGATAATCTAGTCCTAGTAGAAGTAGGAAAGAATTACATTTATGAATGGTGTTGAGAAGAGGAAAATATGTTGACTTCCTAATTTTGGTATCATTGTCCTTTGACTACTACTAATTTTGACTCTGGCCCAAATAGCGATCACAGCTCTCTAAGCCCACTGATGAACACCAGATCGCTAGGCCTTTTGGCAAACCCCAGCTCACTGGACCTATCGGCAAACACCAACTTGCTAGGCCTACTGGCGACCCCTAGCTCGTTAAGTCCATTGGCGAAATCAGTTCGCTAGGCTTTTTGGTGAACACCAACTCACCAAGCCTACTAGCGACCCTTAGCTCGTAAGGTCCTTTGGTGACCCTAGTTCGCCAGGCCTACTGGCGACCCCATCTTGCCAGGCACAAACTTTTAGGCCCTATTTTGGGATGTTACAACTCTCCCCTTCTTAAGAAATTTGGTCCTCAAAATTACCTATGTCAGAACACATGAGGATACTGACACTTCATTGATTTCTCATTTTCCCAAGTGGCTTAATTGGTTTTGTGGTTTCACCATAATACTTTAACTAAAGGAATCTTCTTGTTTCACAAGACTTTTTCCTCGTAAGCTATAATTTCAAGTAGTTCCTCATCATAAGTTAAACTGAGTCGCACCTCAATTTCATCTACTGTCACATGGTATGGGTTCGAACGATATTTCATTAACATGGACATATGGAAAAATCATGGATTCACTCAAGTTATAGTGGCAACTTGAGTCGATAGGCCACTGGATCAATCCTTTCAATCACTTTATATGGACTAATGAATCTTGGTAGACATGAGCTTGAGGATAGCGAAGAAGACTACTCAATTGGAGCATTCATCCTAGATGAATCGAAAAGGGTACAATTTTGACTAAGTGTTTATTACTTTACATATCATAACCAAGTTCTAGTTTTAGAAAAAAAATTAAAACTCTGGTTTTTCCCTTAAACTTATTTTCCACTGCGTTTTCCAAACTCGATTTTCCAATAACACCAAGACAAGAGATGTCTCACAAATAGACTACAAATTTGGCTAATTCCCTGCAACGATACGTCCAAACTAAGAGCCTGAAAGTAAGAAGAAAGAAACTAAGTTCATAAGAACTTAGTGAGTTCCAAAGAAATATGTTCCCACACTAGGGTCTAACAAACACTATTAAACTAAGACTTAGGATGACAAATTGAACACCACTTTGGTGGATACTATACTTCCTACTTCTGAAGTTTCCACTAATACTTCTTCAAATGGACATAGCCTAATGGCTGACATTATCTGCTCTTAAAGACTCGCATATAACAGGTATGAGGCACAATTACTCTATTTGTATGCCACCATTGCGGTCTACCCCTTATGATTGTTTATCGTGTTGTTTACACTTCATTCAGCGTTCACATTTTTTTAACGTAATGTAGACTCTTTTTATCCGTATACCCCCTTCCATGAGCTAGCTTCTGATCCTAGTTTTGAAGAACCATTTTTCCTCTATCTTTATACAACTCATTAGAGCCATTAAAAAAGTCATATCCTCCATACCTCCATCATCCCTCCTAATATTTCGTACAAATAAGTGTTCCCCCGCAAGGCCGTGTATTCACCAATCACAGTTTGCACTAGAGTGACATACCAGAGGCAAAACATAATATATTGTATCTTTTTTTCAGTGGCATACATAGCAACCCTCTAATATCTCCTCACACCATTTTGGATATGGAGTTTGTGGATCAAGGAAGGAGCATTTATAACCATGCACCTGTGTAACTTTTATTTCCAATACATTGACTTCACCAAACATGCATCGACTCTTCAAACAAATCCCCTTTGACGCAAGTAACATGACCAAAGGTTAAAGCCACTTACCTGGATATATAGTAGGTATGTTTAAATAGAATAGTACAGATAACATACTCAAGGTACAAAGGAACTCACTAGAAATCTTCACTTAGAGCTTTCCTACTTAACGAGTTCTTTCCCTTTAGCATTGGAAATTCTCCCATTTCTTTTTCTAAAACAATCAAATGACTTCTTTAAATATAAGAACAATCAAAACATAATTGAATAACATGAATTGATGAACATGCAAACAATTTTCGAATGGAAGTTTCCTTCCTATCCAGTATTCAAATGAATGCCCTACAAAACAATTCTTACAACCACTCGTTCTGTATAGTAAACATAAAGAAGGATTTAGGTATTTACCAGTACAGAAATTAAGATAGAAGCTTCTATAAGCTTGACAAAAAACACTTTTATTAACGATGAAAAACACCTCTGGTTTTTCTTTGAAAATAACAAAGGCAAGCAAAGAAAATGAAATAGAAATCTTTTCTACACTACCAAGTTGTCTATTTATAGTTATCTCTCACCCAAATGCCACTCAAGGTTAAACTCTAATCAGTAATCATTACTCAAGGTTAAACTCTAATCAATAATCATTCTCACACACTTCCACTAATTAATCACATCCAACGATGCTCCCCAGATGTCAAGGTTATTGACATGTTACCTCTACTAGGATGCTAGATGACTTAAATGTGTCCTACTAACCACTACAATCACATATGTGGCAATACAAAACACGGGTCGTGGACATATTTGCAAGAGAGTCCGCCAAATAAGATTCTTGCCAAAGCGATAAACTTGTCAATCCGTGGAATGAGATTTTGTAGTCTCGGTGAAGTTTAGCAAAATACTCCGCCAAGAAGCTTACCAAAACTAACCTGTCTAACTTTCACGACTTAGGTTGTAACACCCCGTACCCGAGACCGTTGCCGGAGTCGAACACGAGGTGTGAACGGACTTAATTCATTTGCTTACACAATTCATTTTAAAATTTTCAGACAAGCTGGCCAACTGCATTACAGTCGCTTTAAAAATCATATCTCGAGTTCAAAAACTCAAAAACCGATTCCGTAAATTTTTCCTAAAACTAGACTCATATGTCCATCTACAAATGTTTTTCTAGAATTTTTTGTCTAGCCAATTAGTACAGTTTATTAGTTAAAGTCTCCCCTGTTTCAGGGTTCAACTACTCTGACCTTCATGCATTACGACTTAGATATCTCCCTGTACAAAGATTCAATACTTATGCCGTTTGTTTCTAACGAAACTAGACTCAAAAATTAATGTATACATATAAAGCATGACTTCTAATTGTCTCTACTTAATTTATGGTAATTTTTCAAACTCAGAACAGGGGATCCAGAAAACGCTCTGGCCCTGTTTCACGAAAACTTAAACATCTCATAAAATACGGCTCATGTGGTCGTTTCGTTTCTTTCATATGAAAATAGACTCATCAAGATTCGATTACATAATTTATTCAATATTTAATTCCACTCCTACTATTTTTAGTGATTTTTCCAACTTACATCACTGCTGCTGTCAGCATCTATTTTAAGGTACATTTTTACCTATTTCATAATTTTCCATGAATCAAATAGCAAATTGACATACATTTTTATCAAGGGTAATCCCGATTAGCCATGGCGTACGTAGCACCAATAGGACCATGATTGGCCATACCAATGGCTAGTCATTACCAAACATTTCCACACCATTTAATAACCATATCCGAGACCATAATGTTATACTTCGAAATATACGAGCCATTTTCGCATGGCTATACGAATACACATTACCAAGGGTACTTAATTAACAACAAGGGTCAGCCCTATACATGCCATTTTCAAAATTGAACTAAAAGAGTACCAAAAGTGGCTTAGATAGTGTGGATGACTTCGACTTTGACACTCCCGAGTCCGATAGCTGACGAACAAAATCTATAAAACAGAGAATCAAAGTAACAGAGTAAGCATTTTAATGCTTAGTAAGTTCAAGTAATGAAATTATTTACGACTAAAGTATAGCGTTCATATGACTAAATGAATAATTGCATATATGCATATTCTCAAAATCATACTTACTTCACGCTTCAACCATTATATTCATACACAGGGAATCAAACCTAACTAGAGGTCGGAAGTTCGTTAATCAATTGAGCGAATACTATTTAAAAGGAATCAACCTTTCCGATGCATATACGAAACATACCTTATCGTTTGGATTTTATGAGCGTATTAATTGAAATTATTACAGCAAGATCGCTCACTTCCAAACCCAAGTACCTTCGGGATTTAGCCGGATATAGCAACTCGCACAAATGCCTTCGGGTCTTAGCCCGGATATAGTCAATAGAACAAAAGCCTTCAGGACTTAGCCCGGATATAATCACTAGCACAAATGCCTTCGGGACTTAGCCGGATATAATCACTAGTACAAATGCCTTCGGGACTTAGCCCGGATATAATCAATAGCACAAATGCCTTCGGGACTTAGCCCGGATATAATCACTAGCATAAATGCCTTCGGGACTTAACCCGGATATCATTCGAATACTCATGCACATATATCAATAAATCATGACACATCCATATTTCATTTTCATTACTAAAGCTCAAACACAAGACACTTATCAAACCTTACCAATTTCGGCTCAATAGCCACATACAAAGAGCATGATTTTGAGTGGCTTTCTAACATGATCTCTATACACATTCGGCCACCCGTCATAAGTATAAACTAATCATTATATCTCCGTTTATTCGTTATGCTTATATGACATGACTTAATCAAATCATAAACTAAGTTTCATTACTCGAAGACTTACCTCGAATGTTGTCGAACGACTTCAACGGCTATTCGATTACTTTTTCCTTTCCCTTATCTGAAATTGCCCCCCCTATGCTCTTGAGCTTAAGTTCAACAAATTTTAAACTAGTCATTAATCGACTATTCAAGTATTACTTTCAGAATATAATACATATAGATTCGACTTTCACACACATAGATTATAGTAAGCTTTATAAAAATCAATAAATAATTCATTAGCAAATTTTCATTAATGTTTACAATATAATTACAATTTCCCTATAAGCTGACTTCCTGAGCAACAGTCACTAAAGTTTTTATAACTGGAGCTACGAAACTCCAAATCAATTGCCATAAATTTTTCTTGACAGAAGACTCATTTATCTATTATCCATAAAATTTTCAAAATTTTTAGTTTAGCCCAACAATACCAGATTTTTCTTAAAGTTCACCTTGTTTCACTGTTTGACTAAACTGACTATCCTTCGCTACGAATAAAATTTCTCATTGTACAGAATTCAAAATATGTTCTTGTTTATTTCATTTGAAACTAGACTCATTAAGGAGTCTAAGCACATAAATTTTATCTTAGGGCCATTTTTGTACAATTTATACTGGTTTTATAAAAACAGAATAGGGAATCTAGTAGTCATTTTGACTCAGCCCCACAATACTTCAAATATCTCAAGATCGGTAACTCTTTTGTTTTTATAGTTTCTTTTGTAAGAAACTAGACTCTTCAAGCTTTAATGACATAATTTACTCAGCTTCTAATTCAACTCCTACAAATTATGGCAATTTTCGAAAATCACCTTACTGCTGCTGTCCCCAAGCAGATTATTACCAAATCAAATGCTAACATTTGCATTTCACCTTAGTAGCTAGCTTAGCAAACCTTAATTTAACATATAATTGTTTATAACACAATTAAAGCATCCTCTCCATTCCATCAATTCAAAACACATACATTGCCCAATAGTATCCAAAATCATATTCGGCCTTAGTACACAACTTGTTAGCCGATTTTTCTCCATTTAGCAACTAATGCACATATGTGCTCATTTGTTAGACTCTACTTCACCTAACTACCATTTTCTTTTTCATCCAAATAACATGAACAGCAACCATTTCTTGAACATTTTCTCTTCAACAATTCTTCATAAAACATAAAGACTATAACCCAATCTCATCCTTTAATAACTAAAACCGAATGCTCAAGACACCACACCATTTCAAATTTTGGTCATGGGTTAAGCAAAGAACTTAATGACTAACTAAAAAAAATGCTAAAAATCCAAGAATCATCCTTGAACTTACCTTGATTTAGCTAACCACCATAGCTGAATTTTTCAAAGCTTTTCTCTTCTAGGTATGGCAATGAGGAGCAAGGATAGAGAAACTTTGGTTTCTCCTCCCATTAACTAGTATTTTATTAACCTTATTCCTTATTTCATTCTGTAACATAAAATTATTAGCATAAAATGTTGACACAAAATAATTATAATATGCTTTAGTCCATAACATGGCCGGCCACCATCTAGAATTTGGCCAATTTGACATGCAAGTACAAGCATTTCTAACATGCATCAATAGGCCACTTTAACATTTGCCTAGCACGTTTCTAAATTTTCTCACACAAGTCCTATTTAATAAAATTCACTTACAATTAACAAAATTCAAACATGAAATTTTCACACATGCATATATACATATAATAAGCTTCAAATATGACGGTTAATTATTTTTATGACTCGATTTTGTGGTCTTGAAACCACTTTCCGACTAGGGTCACATTAGGGCTGTCACATAGGTGGTCTCACCAGTGCAATTTCCTAAATAGTATCGGCTTGCCAAATGGGAGTGTGAAAACTCCCCCACCCTTATAAAAATTTTGTCCCTAAAATTTATTAACTATAAAAATATGAGGATACTGCTCTCTCATTATGCTTTCTCTTTCCCACTTAGCCTCTTCAACTTTATAGTTCCTCCACAGCACTTTATAAGGGAATTTCCTTATTCAGTAGTGTTTTGATCTCTCTATGTAGGATACAGATGGGCTTTTCTTCATATGAAAAATTTGGCTCCACCTCTAATGACTCTAATTATACCACATGGTCTGTATTTGAGCTGTACCTTCACAGCATCGACAAATGGAAGACTTTGTGAATCTTAGACAGTTTTGATGAAAATGTTAAACAATATGCCATTGGCCCTATACACTCCAAAATCTCATAAGCTTTAATGAATCTTACACTAAGCTTCCCTTTCAACCCAAAACGAATGATCTTCTTCCGAGGTGAAACCTTGAGAAACACCTTGTCACCAACTTCATAGGATATATCTTTCCTTTTTTCTATCTGCGTACGCTTTTTGGTGATCTTGAGAAATCTTTATATGGTTCTTAGTGATTAGCACTTTCTCTTATACTTCGTGAACCAAGTCTAGGCCAACCAACTTCTTCTCACTAAGTTCTAACTAGCAAACTGGCATTCGACACTTCCTTCCATACAATGCTTCAAAAGGTGACATCTATAAACTAGCATGATAACAGATACGTCGTAATTTGGTGTAGCAGATTAAACTAAGATATTTCTCTATACAGAAATTAAATGACTATGAGGTTTGTTTCTATTAAAACTAGACTCAATAAAGAACCTGTACATATAAAGAACAACTTCTAATTATTTTTTTAAAATTTATTATGAATTTTTAAAGTCAGAACAGGGGATCTAGAAATCACTCTGTGTAATATCCTGATTTTGGGCCTAGTCGGAATAGTGGTTTCGTGACCACAAAATCCAAGATAGAAATAATTATTTTATGATTATTTTGAGGTCTATGATATGATTGCATGATTGTGTGAAAATTTCGTGAAGAAATTTTATGCATAAAGTGCTTAAATTGAAATTAGGGACTAAATCGAATAATTTGCAAAACTTGCATTCTAGAAGTTTCTAGTATGAAATTGTTTTGAAATATTAATTAGGAGGTCTTAAATATAATTTTACCAATTTCTAAGTCTATGGACAAAAATTGGACATGGATGGAATTTTTGGAAAGTTTAGTAGTAAGGGCATTTTGGTCATTTAGGGGTAAAATGAATTAAAATACAAAATTAAAAGCCAATTTTGCTCATCTTCAACCCCATGGCCAAATATAGCAAGGAGAAACCATGGCTAGGATTTTTCAAGCTTCCAAGCTCGATTGTAAGTCGTTCTAGCCTCGTTTTTAATGATTTTTACGTTTTTAGAGTCCCGGTAGCTCGATTTAGCTTATGCTAGCAATAATTTAACCTAGGGTTTATATTTGGAAAAATACCCATAGGTGAAATTTGTGTATTTTGGTGTTTTATGATAGAATATGAGGTTTTAAATTATGTTAGACAACTTGTGCTACTCGGTTTTAAGTGAAAACGAGCAAAAGGGCTTAATCGGTAAAAATACCTAATAGTGTAAACATGTTAGAGTGAGAATTTGATGTTGCCATAGAAGGGAACAATGATCAGCATGTCATAAAACATAAGAAAATAGGCTGAAGTTTAATTTACGAGCTTTGGGGCAAAAGTGTAAATATGCAAAAGTTTAGGGGTAAAATTGTAATTTTTCCAAAATATGATTTTGGGTCAATTTGAATAATGTGAGTCCTAATTAGACTATATTTTAAATGATAGAGCAAGGAAAACTGAAATTCGGGCTAAAATGGGGAAAATACCAAGTTGTGGACGAAATGGTAAAAGTAGCCATTTTCGCATACCGAGGTGAGTTCATATGTAAATTTTGGTAACATAGTTATTGTTTTAAATGTTTTAATGTTATTTAAATGATATGATAATTATTATGAAAGATCATACTTGTGACAATTGTTTGATAATATGTCAATTATGTGCTATACTTGGAAAATGTGAAATACTACCGAGTATCGGTATCGACATTCCATAGAAGATGGTTGAGACATATGATTGGGAAAAATGTCCCGTTGAGCCTGAAGAATGGATTAGGATACGAGTGACATGTCACTGGGATTTTGGGCATCCGAACTCGTTGAGTTGAGTCCGAGTTCACTTATGGATGCAAATGTCCGAACTCGTTGAGTTGAGTCCGAGTTCGTGAGATGTAACTAGGCATCCGAACTCGTTGAGTTGAGTCCGAGTTCACTTATGGATGCAAATGTCCGAGCTCGTTGAGTTGAGTCCGAGTTCACTCATGGATGCGAACGCCCGATCTCGTTGAGTTGAGTCCGAGTTCACTTATGGCCGGGTTACATGGTAGCTTGGCTACATTTGTGGCACTTATGTGCAAACTTTCCATGTATCCGAATTATATTCCGATGTGTTCAACGGGTAAAGTTCTACTGAAATGGAGGAATACTCAAGATGAAAGGGACGTATTGGTAAGTGTTGTGAAATGGGTACTTTGAACAGGTATGTACTTAACCCTCGGGTTGAAAAATCGATATAACAACAATATGGTAAGATGATAAATGAAAATGTGATATGAATGTCTTGGTGATGATTATGCAAATGATGTTTTATGTTTGCTTATATGGTTATGTTACTTGCTATTTGCATGTGAACTTATTAAGCATTTATGCTTACTCCCTCCTTTTCATTCCTTGTAGTTTTGACAAGCCAGCTCGAAAATCGGGAACGGTCGGAGGCTCGCTCACACTATCCGTATACCATCTTGGCATAATGGCTTGTATATTTTGAGTATGGCATGGATAGCATTATAATCATTTTGTATATATGGTCTTATGATATGGTTATTGAGTGGTATGGAAATGCTTGGTAATGATTAGCCATTGGAATGGCTGATCATGATCATATTTGGTGTTATGTATGTCAAATTACTAGCTAATTCTTGGAAACCATGAAATAGGTAAAATTTACCATAAAATAGATTAAGACAGCAGCAGTGACGTGAGTTTGAAAAATCATTAAAAATAGTAGAGATATAATTAGATGATGAATAAAATATGGAATTAAATAATTATGAGTCTATTTTCATATGAATGGAACAAAACAGGTATATGAGTTATATTTTATGAGATGTTTAAATTTTTGTGAAATAGGGCTAGAGCGATTTTTGGATCCCCTGTTCTGACTTTGGAAATTCACCATAAATTTTACAAAGGTAATTAGAAGTCATGCTTTATATTTAAAGATTCCTTATTGAGTCTAGTTTTATTAGAAACAAACGGCACAGTCATTGAAGCTCTGTACAGGGAGATATCTGATTCGTAATACACAGAGGTCAGAGTAGTCGAACCCTGAAATAGGGGAGATTTTAACTAATAAACTGTACTAATTGGCCCAACCAAAAATTCTAGAAAAAAATTTGTAGATAGATATATGAGTATAGTTTCAGGAAATATTTACGGAATTGGATTTCGAGTTTCATAACTCGAGATATTATTTTTAAAGCGACTGTGATGCAGTTAGCCAGCTTGTTTGGAAATTTTAAAATGAATTGTATGAGCTGTTTAATTAATGAATTAAGTCCGTTAACACCTTGTGTTCAACTCCAAAAATGGTCTCGAGTACGGGGCGTTACATTTAGTGGTATCAGAGCAGGTTTAGTTGGTTCTCGGACTAACCTAGCATGTGTAAAAGTTTAGCTATACATGCCACTGATCTGTGATAGTGTGATGTCTTCCGACGCGTATGAGTACCGTCTTATTTAGACAGGGTACTCTCCAACCGAGCTGTGCCGACCATGTTCAATGTTATGTGAAGGTATTTGAGTAAAATTATGATTGTGATAAGTCTCGGTTCAAAAAAGTATGAATAAAGGTTTATGATACATATGTGATAAATATTCATATTTGCTTAATGCTCATATGATGTAGTGTATGTGGCTTACTTGATAAGATGAACGGAATAAATAGAAAGTAGTAGAGGTATGAATAAAGGTCATAATATCATGATACAAATGAAAATGTCCTTGTCTTGATTGGACGTTGAATGTTGATGAATGTTAATGATATATAATTTTTATGAGATAAAGGATTATAATGAAATGAACTTATCTATGTTAAATTGTTGGGCTGAATTATATGATTGTAATGATATGTACATGATGATGCACGAAATGAAAGTTGTGATTGTGATGCAAATATCTATGTTTGTTTGGCCTTATATAATGTCATGAGCATGAATTAATTTAATTAAATGAATGGATAAGTAAAGCTGTCTAGAAAACATAGAATGTATGCATAAGTATATTGTCTAAATGGGACAATTGGAAAATTGGTGTAAGCCAACATGAATGAATGACATGATTTTGATGATGTTACTATGATGATGGAAGTTGTGTCATATGTGTATGTATAAGAAAGTTGAGTCAGAGGTCCTACAACCCCTCCCCCTTACCGAAGTGGTACTTATAATGGAATTTCATGAGATTTGTATTGAATAAGTTTCCGGTTGAGAACCCAAAGAGTTCAGTGATAGAATAATTATAAGTATGATCAGAGATTGAAAATGAGCTGATAAGTAAAGTCAGAGTAAGTAAAGTATCGGATTGATATAAAGATTATTGGAATTATGCACTGTCCCAGTTAGAGAAGGAATTCTCTTTGGTAAATCGAATTACTCAGGTGCAAGGTCGAGAAAAGTGTAAATCGAAATTTATTCAGAACTGACATTCTTTAGTGAATGATTTAATATGAAATTTGTGACGGCAGAACTAGTTGGGGAAATGATATTTGAAATGTGAATTATCTGAGTGTGACAGTTATGACCAGACAGATTTAGCAGTCTCTTTTGAGATGTTCTATGTGTTCACCCGTTCTCAGAAATATTTCTATGGCTATTGATCTTCTAAAGAAATTCTTGTTATATGGGAATGTCTTCTAATTCTGGTGTTGGATGAAAGCATTGGTAGTCTGACTGGTTTATAATTTATAATTGCTCTATTTCATCGGGTATTCTATTTCATTTCGTCTGATAAGAATTGATGAGAGAATACGTATGATATTATGATTCTGTTTCTTCTACTTGATGCTTCATCTGATATATATGTATGGGAAGATATATTGATCCTGTTATATTTGATTTCAGTGGGATTAAATGATGTTTTCTTTTGGACTTTCTTTCTTTGAAGAATTATCAGGGTATTCTGTATTTTCTCTATGAATTTGGTTTTCGATTCTCCGGCATAGTATCGTATCTTGGGTTTCTTTATCCTGGATCTCTTTATTCTGGATCTCTTTATTCTGGGTTTCTCTATCTTGGATTTCTTTATTCGGTTTTCTTGTTATCTTTGTTCCATAATTTGTCAATTATGACTCATGTTCGAAGTACGTTCTTCAGCTCGTGATAATCATGTCAAATATGACTATACTTCTAATTTGATCTTGGTAATGTGGTGATTTTAGTATTGGGATTTTTTCTAATTTTTGTGTAAGGATTTGACATCAGTAAAGGCATAGGTGATAAAAGCGCGAGTTTCAGTCGGTATGGTAAATTATTTATTTGAAAGATTTCATGTGACAATTATGTCAGGAATATTTTTCCCAAGTCTGATAATAGAATTTCATTTTGTACGGATAAAAGAGTAAATAGTTTGAACGAGAAGTGTATATTTATTAGAAAGAGTTGAATATTAGTTTAAGTCACTACGAATGATAAGGTTTCCATCTTGTGAAAGCTGAAAAGTTTATCACATGTTGACAGAGTTCGGATAGATGAGAATATTGGTAACCGAAACGTCTGAACTAGACTAGTCTACATTGAGCAAAGACTTCCTGACTTTCAGTAATGTATTGTTGTATGAATTGTGATGTGTTTCAAGACAGTGAGGTAATGTGATAGTTTAGAGCATCCGATGTTACATAAAATCGGAGTTGTTAAAGGGGTTAAAGCCGAGCATTGGGATCTATCAAAATTATCCTTGTCAATGTTGATATTGGGATGGAAATGAGAAGGATTATTCTTGAGGCCATATCAGAATTATTTCTATAGCGGAAAGAGGAAAATGTGATGTATCCTATTGTTAAATGTTTGGCGAGATCTATAAATCATATCTGTATTGAATGAATTCCTACTCATCAGATTCATGGGATTTCAAGTCTCTTTGATTATTGGATTTCTTGGAATTCCGGTCTCCATTAAATCAAGTTGAGGTCCAGGTTCTATGTCATGATATCATGGGAAACTGAGAAGGGTTGAAAATTTAAGAACAGTTGAGAGTTGAGACTGTAAGCTTTTAGATCATATGAGAAATTAAAGAGATGTATTAGAGGTACAGTCTAAGTGCAAGTTATTCGGCACCGAATATGAGATTAAAAGTGAAGACCACTTTTCTGGTAAGATTTTTGGGTACGAAAATCCCTGAAGGGGGGAGAGTTGTAATATCTTGATTTTGGGCCTAGTCGGAATAGTGGTTTCGTGACCACAAAATCCAAGATAGAAATAATTATTTTATGATTATTTTGAGGTCTATGATATGATTGCATGATTGTGTGAAAATTTCGTGAAGAAATTTTATGCATAAAGTGCTTAAATTGAAATTAGGGACTAAATCGAATAATTTGCAAAACTTGCATTCTAGAAGTTTCTAGTATGAAATTGTTTTGAAATATTAATTAGGAGGTCTTAAATATAATTTTACCAATTTCTAAGTCTATGGACAAAAATTGGACATGGATGGAATTTTTGGAAAGTTTAGTAGTAAGGGCATTTTGGTCATTTAGGGGTAAAATGAATTAAAATACAAAATTAAAAGCCAATTTTGCTCATCTTCAACCCCATGGCCAAATATAGCAAGGAGAAACCATGGCTAGGATTTTTCAAGCTTCCAAGCTCGATTGTAAGTCGTTCTAGCCTCGTTTTTAATGATTTTTACGTTTTTAGAGTCCCGGTAGCTCGATTTAGCTTATGCTAGCAATAATTTAACCTAGGGTTTATATTTGGAAAAATACCCATAGGTGAAATTTGTGTATTTTGGTGTTTTATGATAGAATATGAGGTTTTAAATTATGTTAGACAACTTGTGCTACTCGGTTTTAAGTGAAAACGAGCAAAAGGGCTTAATCGGTAAAAATACCTAATAGTGTAAACATGTTAGAGTGAGAATTTGATGTTGCCATAGAAGGGAACAATGATCAGCATGTCATAAAACATAAGAAAATAGGCTGAAGTTTAATTTACGAGCTTTGGGGCAAAAGTGTAAATATGCAAAAGTTTAGGGGTAAAATTGTAATTTTTCCAAAATATGATTTTGGGTCAATTTGAATAATGTGAGTCCTAATTAGACTATATTTTAAATGATAGAGCAAGGAAAACTGAAATTCGGGCTAAAATGGGGAAAATACCAAGTTGTGGACGAAATGGTAAAAGTAGCCATTTTCGCATACCGAGGTGAGTTCATATGTAAATTTTGGTAACATAGTTATTGTTTTAAATGTTTTAATGTTATTTAAATGATATGATAATTATTATGAAAGATCATACTTGTGACAATTGTTTGATAATATGTCAATTATGTGCTATACTTGGAAAATGTGAAATACTACCGAGTATCGGTATCGACATTCCATAGAAGATGGTTGAGACATATGATTGGGAAAAATGTCCCGTTGAGCCTAAAGAATGGATTAGGATACGAGTGACATGTCACTGGGATTTTGGGCATCCGAACTCGTTGAGTTGAGTCCGAGTTCACTTATGGATGCAAATGTCCGAACTCGTTGAGTTGAGTCCGAGTTCGTGAGATGTAACTAGGCATCCGAACTCGTTGAGTTGAGTCCGAGTTCACTTATGGATGCAAATGTCCGAGCTCGTTGAGTTGAGTCCGAGTTCACTCATGGATGCGAACGCCCGATCTCGTTGAGTTGAGTCCGAGTTCACTTATGGCCGGGTTACATGGTAGCTTGGCTACATTTGTGGCACTTATGTGCAAACTTTCCATGTATCCGAATTATATTCCGATGTGTTCAACGGGTAAAGTTCTACTGAAATGGAGGAATACTCAAGATGAAAGGGACGTATTGGTAAGTGTTGTGAAATGGGTACTTTGAACAGGTATGTACTTAACCCTCGGGTTGAAAAATCGATATAACAACAATATGGTAAGATGATAAATGAAAATGTGATATGAATGTCTTGGTGATGATTATGCAAATGATGTTTTATGTTTGCTTATATGGTTATGTTACTTGCTATTTGCATGTGAACTTATTAAGCATTTATGCTTACTCCCTCCTTTTCATTCCTTGTAGTTTTGACAAGCCAGCTCGAAAATCGGGAACGGTCGGAGGCTCGCTCACACTATCCGTATACCATCTTGGCATAATGGCTTGTATATTTTGAGTATGGCATGGATAGCATTATAATCATTTTGTATATATGGTCTTATGATATGGTTATTGAGTGGTATGGAAATGCTTGGTAATGATTAGCCATTGGAATGGCTGATCATGATCATATTTGGTGTTATGTATGTCAAATTACTAGCTAATTCTTGGAAACCATGAAATAGGTAAAATTTACCATAAAATAGATTAAGACAGCAGCAGTGACGTGAGTTTGAAAAATCATTAAAAATAGTAGAGATATAATTAGATGATGAATAAAATATGGAATTAAATAATTATGAGTCTATTTTCATATGAATGGAACAAAACAGGTATATGAGTTATATTTTATGAGATGTTTAAATTTTTGTGAAATAGGGCTAGAGCGATTTTTGGATCCCCTGTTCTGACTTTGGAAATTCACCATAAATTTTACAAAGGTAATTAGAAGTCATGCTTTATATTTAAAGATTCCTTATTGAGTCTAGTTTTATTAGAAACAAACGGCACAGTCATTGAAGCTCTGTACAGGGAGATATCTGATTCGTAATACACAGAGGTCAGAGTAGTCGAACCCTGAAATAGGGGAGATTTTAACTAATAAACTGTACTAATTGGCCCAACCAAAAATTCTAGAAAAAAATTTGTAGATAGATATATGAGTATAGTTTCAGGAAATATTTACGGAATTGGATTTCGAGTTTCATAACTCGAGATATTATTTTTAAAGCGACTGTGATGCAGTTAGCCAGCTTGTTTGGAAATTTTAAAATGAATTGTATGAGCTGTTTAATTAATGAATTAAGTCCGTTAACACCTTGTGTTCAACTCCAAAAATGGTCTCGAGTACGGGGCGTTACATTTAGTGGTATCAGAGCAGGTTTAGTTGGTTCTCGGACTAACCTAGCATGTGTAAAAGTTTAGCTATACATGCCACTGATCTGTGATAGTGTGATGTCTTCCGACGCGTATGAGTACCGTCTTATTTAGACAGGGTACTCTCCAACCGAGCTGTGCCGACCATGTTCAATGTTATGTGAAGGTATTTGAGTAAAATTATGATTGTGATAAGTCTCGGTTCAAAAAAGTATGAATAAAGGTTTATGATACATATGTGATAAATATTCATATTTGCTTAATGCTCATATGATGTAGTGTATGTGGCTTACTTGATAAGATGAATGGAATAAATAGAAAGTAGTAGAGGTATGAATAAAGGTCATAATATCATGATACAAATGAAAATGTCCTTGTCTTGATTGGACGTTGAATGTTGATGAATGTTAATGATATATAATTTTTATGAGATAAAGGATTATAATGAAATGAACTTATCTATGTTAAATTGTTGGGCTGAATTATATGATTGTAATGATATGTACATGATGATGCACGAAATGAAAGTTGTGATTGTGATGCAAATATCTATGTTTGTTTGGCCTTATATAATGTCATGAGCATGAATTAATTTAATTAAATGAATGGATAAGTAAAGCTGTCTAGAAAACATAGAATGTATGCATAAGTATATTGTCTAAATGGGACAATTGGAAAATTGGTGTAAGCCAACATGAATGAATGACATGATTTTGATGATGTTACTATGATGATGGAAGTTGTGTCATATGTGTATGTATAAGAAAGTTGAGTCAGAGGTCCTACAACCCCTCCCCCTTACCGAAGTGGTACTTATAATGGAATTTCATGAGATTTGTATTGAATAAGTTTCCGGTTGAGAACCCAAAGAGTTCAGTGATAGAATAATTATAAGTATGATCAGAGATTGAAAATGAGCTGATAAGTAAAGTCAGAGTAAGTAAAGTATCGGATTGATATAAAGATTATTGGAATTATGCACTGTCCCAGTTAGAGAAGGAATTCTCTTTGGTAAATCGAATTACTCAGGTGCAAGGTCGAGAAAAGTGTAAATCGAAATTTATTCAGAACTGACATTCTTTAGTGAATGATTTAATATGAAATTTGTGACGGCAGAACTAGTTGGGGAAATGATATTTGAAATGTGAATTATCTGAGTGTGACAGTTATGACCAGACAGATTTAGCAGTCTCTTTTGAGATGTTCTATGTGTTCACCCGTTCTCAGAAATATTTCTATGGCTATTGATCTTCTAAAGAAATTCTTGTTATATGGGAATGTCTTCTAATTCTGGTGTTGGATGAAAGCATTGGTAGTCTGACTGGTTTATAATTTATAATTGCTCTATTTCATCGGGTATTCTATTTCATTTCGTCTGATAAGAATTGATGAGAGAATACGTATGATATTATGATTCTGTTTCTTCTACTTGATGCTTCATCTGATATATATGTATGGGAAGATATATTGATCCTGTTATATTTGATTTCAGTGGGATTAAATGATGTTTTCTTTTGGACTTTCTTTCTTTGAAGAATTATCAGGGTATTCTGTATTTTCTCTATGAATTTGGTTTTCGATTCTCCGGCATAGTATCGTATCTTGGGTTTCTTTATCCTGGATCTCTTTATTCTGGATCTCTTTATTCTGGGTTTCTCTATCTTGGATTTCTTTATTCGGTTTTCTTGTTATCTTTGTTCCATAATTTGTCAATTATGACTCATGTTCGAAGTACGTTCTTCAGCTCGTGATAATCATGTCAAATATGACTATACTTCTAATTTGATCTTGGTAATGTGGTGATTTTAGTATTGGGATTTTTTCTAATTTTTGTGTAAGGATTTGACATCAGTAAAGGCATAGGTGATAAAAGCGCGAGTTTCAGTCGGTATGGTAAATTATTTATTTGAAAGATTTCATGTGACAATTATGTCAGGAATATTTTTCCCAAGTCTGATAATAGAATTTCATTTTGTACGGATAAAAGAGTAAATAGTTTGAACGAGAAGTGTATATTTATTAGAAAGAGTTGAATATTAGTTTAAGTCACTACGAATGATAAGGTTTCCATCTTGTGAAAGCTGAAAAGTTTATCACATGTTGACAGAGTTCGGATAGATGAGAATATTGGTAACCGAAACGTCTGAACTAGACTAGTCTACATTGAGCAAAGACTTCCTGACTTTCAGTAATGTATTGTTGTATGAATTGTGATGTGTTTCAAGACAGTGAGGTAATGTGATAGTTTAGAGCATCCGATGTTACATAAAATCGGAGTTGTTAAAGGGGTTAAAGCCGAGCATTGGGATCTATCAAAATTATCCTTGTCAATGTTGATATTGGGATGGAAATGAGAAGGATTATTCTTGAGGCCATATCAGAATTATTTCTATAGCGGAAAGAGGAAAATGTGATGTATCCTATTGTTAAATGTTTGGCGAGATCTATAAATCATATCTGTATTGAATGAATTCCTACTCATCAGATTCATGGGATTTCAAGTCTCTTTGATTATTGGATTTCTTGGAATTCCGGTCTCCATTAAATCAAGTTGAGGTCCAGGTTCTATGTCATGATATCATGGGAAACTGAGAAGGGTTGAAAATTTAAGAACAGTTGAGAGTTGAGACTGTAAGCTTTTAGATCATATGAGAAATTAAAGAGATGTATTAGAGGTACAGTCTAAGTGCAAGTTATTCGGCACCGAATATGAGATTAAAAGTGAAGACCACTTTTCTGGTAAGATTTTTGGGTACGAAAATCCCTGAAGGGGGGGAGAGTTGTAATATCTTGATTTTGGGCCTAGTCGGAATAGTGGTTTCGTGACCACAAAATCCAAGATAGAAATAATTATTTTATGATTATTTTGAGGTCTATGATATGATTGCATGATTGTGTGAAAATTTCGTGAAGAAATTTTATGCATAAAGTGCTTAAATTGAAATTAGGGACTAAATCGAATAATTTGCAAAACTTGCATTCTAGAAGTTTCTAGTATGAAATTGTTTTGAAATATTAATTAGGAGGTCTTAAATATAATTTTACCAATTTCTAAGTCTATGGACAAAAATTGGACATGGATGGAATTTTTGGAAAGTTTAGTAGTAAGGGCATTTTGGTCATTTAGGGGTAAAATGAATTAAAATACAAAATTAAAAGCCAATTTTGCTCATATTCAACCCCATGGCCGAATATAGAAAGGAGAAACCATGGCTAGGGCTTTTCAAGCTTCCAAGCTCGATTGTAAGTCGTTCTAGCCTCGTTTTTAATGATTTTTACGTTTTTAGAGTCCCGGTAGCTCGATTTAGCTTATGCTAGCAATAATTTAACCTAGGGTTTATATTTGGAAAAATACCCATAGGTGAAATTTTTGTATTTTGGTGTTTTATGATAGAATATGAGGTTTTAAATTATGTTAGACAACTTGTGCTACTCGGTTTTAAGTGAAAACGAGCAAAAGGGCTTAATCGGTAAAAATACCTAATAGTCATAAGTACATGTTAGAGTGAGAATTTGATGTTTCCATAGAAGGGAAAAATGATCAGCATGTCATAAAACATAAGAAAATAGGCTGAAGTTTAATTTACGAGCTTTGGGGCAAAAGTGTAAATATGGAAAAGTTTAGGGGCAAAATTGTAATTTTTCCAAAATATGATTTTGGGTCAATTTGAATAATGTGAGTCCTAATTAGACTATATTTTAAATGATAGAGCAAGGAAAACTGAAATTCGGGCTAAAATGGGGAAAATACCAAGTTGTGGACGAAATGGTAAAAGTAGCCATTTTCGCATACCGAGGTGAGTTCATATGTAAATGTTGGTAACATAGTTATTGTTTTAAATATTTTAATGTTATTTAAATGATATGATAATTATTATGAAAGATCATACTTGTGACAATTGTTTGATAATATGTCAAATTATGTGCTATACTTGGAAAATGTGAAATACTACCGAGTATCGGTATCGACATTCCATAGAAGATGGTTGAGACATATGATTGGGAAAAATGTCCCGTTGAGCCTGAAGAATGGATTAGGATACGAGTGACATGTCACTGGGATATTTGGGCATCCGAACTCGTTGAGTTGAGTCCGAGTTCACTTATGGATGCAAATGTCCAAACTCGTTGAGTTGAGTCCGAGTTCGTGAGATGTAACTAGGCATCCGAACTCGTTGAGTTGAGTCCGAGTTCACTTATGGATGCAAATGTCCGAACTCGTTGAGTTGAGTCTGAGTTCACTCATGGATGCAAACGCCCAAGCTCGTTGAGTTGAGTCCGAGTTCACTTATGGGCAGGTTACATGGTAGCTTGGCTACATATGTGGCACTTATGTGCAAACTTTCCATGTATCCGAATTATATTCCGATGTGTTCAACGGGTAAAGTTCTACTGAAATGGAGGAATACTCAAGATGAAAGGGACGTATTGGTAAGTGTTGTGAAATGGGTACTTTGAACAGGTATGTACTTAACCCTCGGGTTGAAAAATCGATATAACAACAATATGGTAAGATGATAAATGAAAATGTGATATGAATGTCTTGGTGATGATTATGCAAATGATGTTTTATGTTTGCTTATATGGTTATTTTACTTACTATTTGCATGTGAACTTATTAAGCATTTATGCTTACTCCCTCCTTTTCATTCCTTGTAGTTTTGACAAGCCAGCTTGAAAATCGGGAACGGTCGGAGGCTCGCTCACACTATCCGTATACCATCTTGGCATAATGGCTTTTATATTTTGAGTATGGCATGTATAGCATTATAATCATTTTTTATATATGGTCTTATGATATGGTTATTGAGTGGTATGGAAATGCTTGGTAATGATTAGCCATTGGAATGGCTAATCATGATCATATTTGGTGTTATGTATGTCAAATTACTAGCTAATTCATGGAAACCATGAAATAGGTAAAATTTACCATAAAATAGATTAAGATAGCAGCAGTGATGTGAGTTTGAAAAATCATTAAAAATAGTAGAGATATAATTAGATGATGAATAAAATATGGAATTAAAGAATTATGAGTCTATTTTCATATGAATGGAACAAAACAGGTATATGAGTTATATTTTATGAGATGTTTAAATTTTTGTGAAACAGAGCTAGAGCGATTTTTGGATCCCCTGTTCTGACTTTGGAAATTCACCATAAATTTTACAAAGGTAATTAGAAGTCATGCTTTATATGTAAAGATTCCTTATTGAGTCTAGTTTTATTATAAACAAACAGCATAGTCATTGAAGCTCTGTATAGGAAGATATCTGATTCGTAATACACAGAGGTCAGAGTAGTCGAACCCTGAAATAGGGGAGATTTTAACTAATAAACTGTACTAATTGGTCCAACCAAAAATTCTAGAAAAAAATTAGTAGATAGATATATGAGTATAGTTTCAGGAAATATTTACGGGATTGGATTTTTAGTTTCATAACTCGAGATATGATTTTTAAAGCGACTATGATGCAGTTAGCCAGCTTGTCTGGAATTTTTAAAATGAATTGTATGAGCTGTTTAATTAATGAATTAAGTCCGTTAACACCTCGTGTTCGACTCCGGAAACGGTCTCGGGTACGGGGCGTTACACTCTGGCCCTGTTTGACAAATTTTTAAATATCTCATAAAATATAATTTATATGCCTGTTTTGTTCAATCCACATGAAAATAGACTCATTAAGCTTCAATTTCATAAGTTAGTCATCATTTAGTTCCATTTATACTATTTTTAGTGATTTTTCAAATTCATATCATTGCTGCAGCAATATTCTGTTTTAAGGCAAGTTTCATCTTTCCATGAATTTTTATGAACTAGATAACCTATTAAACTTCCATAATATCAAACATGATCTGAATTAGCCATCACCATGACTTATCAATATCAAACATTTTCTCAACCAAACATGGTCATATCATAAAATTATTTACACAAAATAAGTATATTGCTATACATGCCATACTTAAGTTTTACAAGCCATTTACCGAGATGAAAGTCCTTTGGATAGTGTGATCGAACCTTCGACCCGTCCCGATTCCCGAGCTGGCTTGTTCAAAACTATAGTAAATAAAGAGGAGGGAGTAAGCATAAATGCTTAGTAAGTTCATATGTAAATAACAAGTAACATAACAATACAAATATACCAAACAAACTTAGCATGGTATCACAAAAACATATATCACATTTCTAAACATCATTCATCATCTTACCACCTTATCGTTGTTGTATCTATTTTCAACTCGAGGGTTAAGAACATACCTGTCCAAAGTGTCCATTTCAAAACACTTACCAAAACATCGCTTGCATCTTAAGTGTTCTTCCATTTCACTAGAAATTTCACCCGTTGAACACATCGGAATACAACTCGGATACACGGATAATTTGCACATAAGTGCCTCATATGTAATCAAGCTACCATGTAACCCGCCCATAAGTGAACTCGGACTCAACTCAACGAGTTCGGATGCCTAGTTACATTTCACGAACTTGGACTCAACTCAACGAGTTCGGATGCCTAGTTACATTTCACGAACTCGGACTCAACTCAACGAGTTTGGACATTCGCATCCATAAGTGAACTCGGACTCAACTCAATGAGTTCGGATGCTCAACCATCCTAGTGACATGTCACTTGTATCCTAATCTATTCCTAAGGTTCAAACGGGCTTTTTCCCTCGATCTCACATTTGCCGTCTTCCATGGAATATCGGAACCGATACTCGGTAGCAATTCATATTTATCAAGTAGTAAACATAATTTGCATATTACTCAACATTAACCACAAAGCATAATATTTCACGATTAAAAATCAGCATATCATATAATTAACATTAATAACTTAAAAATAACATTTATGCTACATTATTTACACATGAACTTACCTTGGTACCAAAATATAAAGATTTTGCATTTTAGTCCACAATCTTTTCTTTTCCTCGATCACGACTTGAATCTCATTTTTCTTGATCTATAATACCAAATTAATCTTATTTAATACATACATTCATCAAAACAACATTTAATACGAACTTTGGAAAAATTACACTTTTGCCCCTAAACTTTTGCATAATTACACTTTTTCCCCTAGGCTTGAGAATTAAACTTTATTCCTTATTCTTATGTTTTATAACATGATGGTCACTTTTCCCTTCTATGGCAACATCAAATTCTCTCTCTAACATATACTTGTGACTATTAGGTATTTTTGTCGATTAAGCCCTTTTACTCGTTTTCACTCAAAACCGAGTAGCACAAGTTGTCTAACATAATTTAAAACCTTATATTCTATCATAAAACATCAAAATACACAAATTTCACCTATGGGTATTTTTCCAAATATAAACCCTTGGTTGAATTATTGCTAACATAAGCTTAATCGAGCTACCGGGATTCCAAAAACGTAAAGAACATTAAAAACGGGGCTTGGAATCACTTACTATGGAGCTTGGAAGCTTGAAACAAACCCTAGCTATAGAGAACCCTTGAAATTTCGGCCAAATGAAGAAGATGGACAAAAATTGGCTTTTAATTTTGTTTTTAATTCATTTTAATAACTAAATGACCAAAATACCCTTACTACTAAACTTTCCAAAAATTCCTTCCATGTCCTAATTTTGTCCATGAACTTAAAATTGGTCAAATTGCTATTTAAGACCTCCTCATTAATATTCCAAAACAAGTATTTTTAATAGATTTGAATTATGTTTTCTTAAGTTTTAATAAGTTGATAAAAGGTGCAAAATTGAGTTTTTTTTTACCTTAGGGCCAAGTAAGGCATAAAGGGGAGCTAATGCACTTTGTGAATGTTTAGGAGATGTTTAGAAGGCATATTAAATTTTTATTGGTCACTACGTCACAACACGGGATAACCAATGTCACAACAAAGGGAGCAGGATGGAGAAACCTCAAGATTACCTTCAATGTTGCGACATACCCCTGAAGATCACTCAATATGAGTATACCGATTGCTATGTCCGGACACAAGTCCTGGTGTGTTGCAACATCAACTTTGGAATGGAAATTAAATATGAAATAGTGTTGTTTTGGTATGCACAATCAAAATTAAAGCTCAGGAACGTCATCTAACCTAGGGATAAGGACGATGACCACTTGAACTCTATAAATAGGCTCCTTTGGCACATGTTATGGACATCATTCACTTAGCCTAAATTTTCATTAGTAAAATTAGTTTTAGTTTTTCTTTCAGCTTTTAGGTTTTAGAATTTATTTTAGTTTTTTTGTTGTACTTAATAAATATAAATTGTGGAAAGCATTCAAACTTTATGGATCCACGATTAATTTCAATACAATAAGCTCTTTCATATACTCTATACTATCAATTTAATTAGTATGATTTCTCTTTTTATTGATTCTATATTGTCTATGAAAACCATGAGAATCTAATCCTTCTATAAGGGATTCACGAGTCGATGTATGATCTATTGACTATTTTGTTACTCAATGGATCAACTACTTGGGAAAGGAAGAACATGAAACAAACCCCCTAGGCCTGACAACCCCAGGAAGTCATTAAGCTGGGAATTAACCCTGGGAAGAACATTAACCCCGTGAACACCTTCACCTTAAGCTAGTTTGGATTGTGAGGTCAGAACATAAGTAGTCATTGCTTACTCATTATGTTAGTGGAAGATCGAAAGATCCTACTAGGGCAGCAACTAGTTGATTGAAGAGGAACTCGAAACGACAGTTGATGGGGCTTACCGATGTAACACCCCTAACCCATATCCGTCATTAGAACGGGGTTTTGGAGTATTACTAGAACACTCAGAACATTATTAAATAAATTTATGTAAATTACTATTCGTTATCCGAGATCATACAAATTGTCCCAAATATAGACCCTCGAGCCTCAAAACAAGTGTTGGAGTCAAATCGGGACTAAATCGGGAACTCAAGGAATTTTTTGTAAAATTCTAAAACTTTTCCTAGGTGCAGGGCTCACATGCCCGTGTGGTCTAGGGACATGCTCATGTGATCAGGCCATGTACTACATACGCATGTGCCCCTAACCCATGTAGCTCTCTGACTTTTAAAGCATGAAGAAATTGAAGTAACATGGCCAAGTCACACGCCCGTGTGCTAGGCCATGTGGCAAATTTTTATTTTCAACATTTAGGTACAGTTTTCACACGGCCAAATAACACGCCCGTGTTCAAGGCCGTGTCAACCACATGGCTGAGACACCCGCCCATGTCTCTGCCCGTGTGCTTAATTCTGAGCATTCTATTTCACATTTTTAAGATACAAGGGACACAGGGTTGAACCACATGCCCATGGGACAGGTCGTGTGTCACACACGGCTAAGACACACTCCTGTGTGCTTGCCTATGTGGACAAAAACAAGCCATTTCCTAGCCTCATTTGTCACCCAAATTTTACCATGTTCCTGCACTAAACATACCAAATACAATCGAACCATTTAAAGCATCCATCTCAAGCACATTTCATCATTTACAAGGCATACCTCTACATGCATACTTGTTCAAAATTTTACCTTAGTTTAATCCATATATTAAACGTACTAAAAACAACCACTTAATATATATATAGCTAGCATAGCATGATATTTCAAGTATATCAAACAACCATTACTAGCCATTCCAATGGATAGATTACAAACATCATCATCATGCCATAATTGGCCAACTAAGCTTATACATGCCATTATACCAAAATGAAATTTCTATTTATACCAAAATGAGATAGTGGATAGTGTGCTGACTGCTCCGACCGACTTCCAACCTTCATGAGCTTTGAGCACTATAAGACAGGGAAAAATAAACGGAGTAAGCATTTTATGCTTAGTAAGTTTGTATAACAGAAAATAAACTTACCGGTCTTATTTATTAACACAAGCACACATAAATGTATATTCCATCAATTTTGGGTAAGCTACCTAAACACATACACTTATTCAAACAAGTTACTCACATAATCTCATATGAACTGTAACACCCCTTACTCGTATCCGAAGTCGGAACAGGGTTCGATGCATTACCGGACTTACGTCATAACATTTAAACACTTTCAAGTCATAAATCTTGCATACAATTTAAAACTTTTAGAAACTTAGAAAACTTTCATCTCTGCAGGGGTCACACGCCCGTGTACCAAGGCTGTAGCACCCCAAACCTGGCCCAGACGTTATGGCCGAATTTGACATGCCACATTGAAATTTAAAAACCCAAGTTCCCTTTTAAGTGTTTTAAAAGCCAACTTTTGTTAAGCTAACCAAGTGAATGGAAGCTGGGCACCAGGTAGATATCCATAACAAGGGAGGTGAGCTATGAAGGCTGCTTAAGTACCAAGCTCTTTGACTGGATCCAATCCTAGACATGCCTACATCTATTGCCACACTTGGTTATAACGGATTGAAACTTCTTTGAGTGGTTATCTTTGATAAATCGAATATTCGTGATGCCATGTTATTTTAAAAACAAGTATCGTTTTGAAATCACGCCCTAAGTCTAGCCCATTTGAATTATTATCCACCAGAATAAAGTTATTAAAAATAATATAATCCCAGAAAATCAAAGAAGAAAATAAAGTTAAAATGGCCTTATTACAACCCAAAAATTAAATAGTAATTAAAAATAGCTTAAGAAAACCAGTCTCTTTTTCAAACCCAAAAGCGTTCACCATGGCCACTCAGAATCACCTCCGGCTCCAAGACACTCACATCAAGGCCCACCTGCAAGGTTAAAGGAGTGAGTTTGGTAACTCAGTGTGTAAGGAAAACCCATTCAAAGCCCATGTCAGCTCAAGCCCATCGGGCCTAAGCCCATTCAAATAACAGTGATATTGGGCCAGAGCCCTTTTCAGATTACATTAAACTGGGCCTTAGCCCCTTATTCAGATAACAGTGTGGCCCATAGGCCCATTTCAAAATACATGCAACATCAATAAACATATGCAAGCCCATTTGGGGAGTCTACTCAACCCACCAACCGCTACACTCCACCCGTACCAGCCCTACGCTCCATGTGGGGAATAGCTCAACCCACCCAGCCCTACACTCCACACTTGCAGCCTTCCTGCTCAGTTAACAGTAAATTGAGGCAAAGCCTCCAGTATGTGGACAAGCCACTTTCAGTACTTCCTCCATCAATATCCCAGTCCCATGCATCAGATAATAACAACATGGCATGCAATAAATAACAACAGTCCAACATGCATTTAAGTCAATTTACTCCTAGGGGTATTTCGGTTCTTTATCTCCTAGGGGTAAAATTGTAAATTTTCCACTTTTTAAAGGTATTTCAGTAATTTATCTATTTTAGGGTTTTTCATGCATATTCCTACCATTCACGTACTAACAGAATCACTTACTGAGGGTTCTTACCGAATTGGGCTCGTTGGCCCTTTATTCTAATTTTGGCCCAATAAGCCCAAAAATATCGAGGGCACAGAAATCATGCACTTTGCAGTCCAAACATTACAGCTTACCAAAAACATTAATCGATTTACCTCACGAGCATTCGCACACTCGCAAATCTACAAAATACCAGTTTTTCGGCATTTTGGCTTTTCGGCTTTTGCCGATCTAGACTAAGAAAAGGTGTCAGTTACACACGTGTTTTATGACGATTCGTTGACGAGATCCCCACTCGAACTACCTACAATTATATTACTACCACGTTAATCTACTACCGAAATGAACTACATAATATCTCCTTACCTTATTCGGCCATAACACCTTAGGCACTAGCAATCCTACCTTTGCCGAATTTTGCGACTAGACTTAGATCCCGTTGCTCCACTTGTCCAAGCCCTTGATCAGCAGCCTCTAGATCACATTATTATCAAGAGAAAACAGTTATCACAACCCCTTAGGGATACAAGTCCAAGTCGACAGCCTCCTTAACCTTTAGGGGTTTCGGCTTTTCTAAAATACGAAATAAAGACTAGATTGAAAAGACTTACCGCCGGTTCTTTCGGTCAATGATCCCAATTAATTTATACTCAATGTTGATGCCAGTATTAGCCCTCAAATGATAACAAAATTCGAGCCTTCAGTGATCTCACTATTTGCCCAAGTCCCTAATAGAGTGGGGTTTTATGCTTTTGTCGAAGCTGTGTAAAGAAAGATGAAATAGGAGGGTTTTGCTATGGTCCTGTCGATAGAACCTTGAGGTTTAGAGAACTAGATAATCTGTCAAGAATGATGGGAAAGATAATAAAATTGGCTAGGAGAAATCAGCACAGAAAAAAGTATAGTTTTCGGGATTTCGGCTTTTTATGGAAATGGCTATGAAGGTTTTAGAAACGTCTGAAGAAAAAGATGGAGATGCACAGGTGGTTAGAGAGACTCGGCTATGGAGGAAAAGAAGAAAAAGAAAAAGTTGAAGAGAAAAGGAGAAAAGAAAGAAGAGGAGAATGGTCAGCAAATGGCACAACTTTCCCCCTCATGCTGAATTTATACTGGCACTTAACCTAGCCGAATTTTCCCATGCTAGAGGCCCTTGGCCGGCCAACTCCTGCTCCTTGATCAGCTTCTAAATCTTCTCCTTTATCATCTCCTAAATCCTCTCCCTTATCAGCTCCTAAATCCTCTCCCTTAACAGCTCCTAAATCTTCTCCTGATAGCCTTTCACTTTAGCTCCACTGCTTACCTTTTCTGTACATAAAAATTAATATCACCAATTTGCTTACCTTGCGACTCGAACCTTTGCTCTCCTTGGTCATCCACACGTCGCCTCTTAAGCCCCTAAGTGACGCCACAAGCCAACTTACCACGGGCTTCCTTGTATTTTATTTTACCCAGTTAATACCTTAAAGCCCAGCTAACCAGAACCCCTTCTTCTATAGAATTAAAATTAACTAAAGTTTCCAGATTTTAACTTAAACCTGGGCCTTCTAGAGACCCACTAACCTGATTAAATCTATGCCAAGCAGACAGAACACCAAAATTTAAAATTTGCCAACACTCACAAAATTCCCGAAAATTGGGGCGTTACAACGCTACCCCTCTAAAAGAAATTTCGACCTCGAAATTTACCTGATCCAAATAGTTGAGGGTATTGTTGACGCATAGTCTCTTCTGACTCCCAAGTAGCTTCTTCCCTTCCATGATTACTCCAAAGTACTTTTACTAATAGAACAGATTTCCTTCTGAGAACCTTAACATCTCGTGCCAATATCTACACAGGCTCCTCCTCAAAGGTCAAATCAGTCCTTACTTCAATCTCCTCCACTAGCACAACATGTGAGGGATCCGATCGATATCGTCTTAACATAGACACATGAAAGACGTCATGGATTCTGTCCAACTCCGGTGGTAACTCTAACTGATACGCTACTAGCCCTACCCACTTAAGAACCCGATAAGGCCCTATAAACCACGGACTCAATTTGCCCTTCTTGCCGAATCTCAAGATCTTCTTCCAAGGTTAAACCTTCAAGAAAACCATATCCCCAACAGCAAACTCTATCTCTTTCCGCTTTAGATCCACATACGACTTCTGTCTATCAGATGCCTCCTTTAATCAATCTCTTATCAACTTAACCTTACTCTCGGTATCTGCCACCAACTCCGGTCCAAGCACTTGTCGTTCATCCAACTCTATCCAATACGTAGGCGTACGACATCTCCGCCCATAAAGTGCCTCATATGGAGCCATCTGAATACTTGGTTGGTAGCTGTTATTGTATGCAAATTCCGCCAATGGCAAGTAGTCCTCCCAACTCCCACGAAAATCGATGATACAACCCCTTAACATATCCTCCAAAATCTGAATAACCCTCGCCGACTGTCCATCTGTCTGTGGGTGAAAGGCAGTACTGAAATCCAAGTGTGTACCCAATGCCTCCTGCAACTTCTTTCAGAACTAATATGTAAACCTAGGGTCTCGGTCGAAAATAATCGACACTGGCACACCATGTAGTCGCACTATCTCTGCCACATACAACCTAGCCAACTTTTGCAGGGAGTAATCAGTACGAACTGGTATGAAATGGGTAGATTTTGTTAACCTATCCACCACTACCCACACAGAATCTTTCTTGGTGGGTGTCAACGGTAGCCCACTCACAAAGTCCATAGTGACTCTCTCCCACTTCCACAATGGAATTTTCACTGGTTGCAGTAATCTAGAAGGAAATTGATGCTCAGCTTTCACTTGCTGGAATGTCAGACATTTCCCCACGAATTCTGTTACTTCTCGTTTAAGCCCAGGCCACCAGTACAGCTCTCACAAGTCGTGATACAACTTATTCCCTTCAAGATGCATGGCACAAAGTCCCCCATGAGCTTCCTTCAATATTGACTGTCTCAAGTCAGAGTCCTTCAGAACACAAATTTTTCCTCGGAAGCATAAAACTCCTTCAGTATTCAGTCCAAAATCCTCATCTCACCCTTCTCAACTTGCTGAAACTGAAGAACCAACGAATCATCATTCAACTGTTTTTCTTTAATCTGCTCAGTCCAAGTAGGCCTCACTTGCAATTTTGCTAATAGACTTCCATCGTCAAACAGACTCAAACGTGGAAACAAGGCTCTCAAATCAGAAACAACCTTTGACTCAACGCATCAACCACCACGCTAGCCTTACCTGGGTGGTACTCAATCGAACAGTCGTAATCCTTAAGCAACTCTACCCATCTTCGTTGCCTAAGGTTTAACTCCTTCTGAGTTAACAGATACTTTAAGCTCTTATGGTCTGTGTATATAATACACTTTTCTCCATATAAGTAATGTCTCTAGATTTTCAACATGAAGATCACTGCTGCTAGCTCTAAATCGTGCGTAGGGTAGTTCGCTTCATGAGGCTTAAGCTATCGCAAAGCATAAGCGACCACCTTACCCTCTTGCATCAATACACATCCTAACCCCACATGCGACGCATCGCTATACACAGTAAAGTCCTTCCCAGACTTCGGTTGAATCAACACTGGTGCTTCAGTCAATACCTTTTTCAAATGGTCAAAAGCTTTTTGCTGATTCTCAGTCCAGACAAATGCTACCCCTTTCCTCAACAGTTTCGTTAATGGTGCAGCAATTAGAGAAAATCCTTCTACGAACCTTCGGTAATAGCCTGCCAAACCCAAAAAACTTCAAATTTCTGATACTGATTTTGGTGGCTTCCATCCCAGAACTTCCTCAACTTTTCGAAGATCCACTCTAATTCCTTCAACAGAAACCACATGACCTAGAAAAGCCACTTCTCGCAACCAAAATTCACACTTACTAAACTTTGCAGACAGTTGCTTCTCTCTTAGCACTTGCAGCACAATACGTAGATGCTCTTCATGTTTCTCCTCGGATTCCAAGTATACCAGAATATCA
This sequence comes from Gossypium hirsutum, assembly GCF_007990345.1. Classification (NCBI taxonomy): domain Eukaryota; kingdom Viridiplantae; phylum Streptophyta; class Magnoliopsida; order Malvales; family Malvaceae; genus Gossypium; species Gossypium hirsutum. The sequence goes on along the minus strand of NC_053430.1, from coordinate 53,267,803 downwards.
TCGATGAAAACTACAACGAATCGGTCCAAGTAAGGTTGGAACACTTGATTCATCAGATCCATGAAAGTGGCAGGTGCGTTCGTCAACCCAAACGGCATAACCAGGAACTCGTAATGACCATATCAAGTCCTGAATGCTGTCTTATGAATATCCACTTCCTTTACCCTTAACTGATGGTATCCAGATCGAAGGTCAATCTTGGAAAATACCGAAGCTCCTCTAAGTTGGTCAAATAAATCTTCAATCCTTGGCAGTGGGTATTTGTTCTTTATCGTCAGTTTGTTCAGCTGGCGGTAATCGATGCACATGCGCATTTCCCGTCCTTTTTCTTCACAAACAAGACCGGTGCTCCCCATGGAGACACACTAGGTCTGATGAAGGCCCTATCTAACAACTATTGGATTTGAGCTTTCAGTTCCACTAACTCCTTCGGTGCCATTCTATAGGGTGCAATGGATACTGGACCTGTTCCAGACAACAAATTGATTCCAAACTCCACTTCCTGATTCAGAGGCAATCTAGGAAGCTCCTCCTAAAAAATATCTCGGAATTCCCTAGCAGTCCTGACGGTATCCACAGCCAGATCCTCAGTTTCTACTTGATTTATAAAAGCAAAGTACGTCTTGCATCCTTTATGCATCAGTTTCTCAGCCCTTAAAACCGATACCACATTGGACAAGTAATCTCTTCGTTCCCCAATAATAATTACCTCCTCATCCTAAATAGTCCTTAACACCATCCTCTTAGCTACACAATCCAGTGTTGCCCTATGCCTGGTCAGCCAATCCATCCCTAAGATCAAATTGAATTCTCCGAACGGTAACTCCATTAAGTCTCCATAGAAAATCCTACCTTGAGTCTCTAAAGGCACCTCCCTAAAAAGTTTCTCTACTTTAACTGAGTAACCTAACGGACTTATCACAGTTACCCCACACACAATCTCCTCAAAGTGAACACCCAATGCCCCAGAAATATCACATGCTACATATGAATGAGTTGACCCCACATCTATCAGAGCAGTATAGGGTACGTCAGAGATAAAAAACGTACCAGTTATGACATCAGGTGCGTCACCCTCCTCGCGGCAACGAGCAGCATATACCAAAGCTGGCTGACGAGCCTCAGTGTTAGTAGTACCCCTGCCAGGTGCCCCACGTCCATGGCCATTACCACCGCGACCTTGGCCACAACCTCTCGGCGGCGGCGGTCCACCTCACGCTGTTTGGACGGGTTGCACAGCCCTTTGTTCAACCACTTGAGCCTGAGCTGGCCTCCTAGGACAATCATTGACCTTATGTTCCTTTGATCCACAACAAAGACAAGCCCCAGAACGTTTCCAACATTCCCCCAGATGCATTCTACCACAATCTCCACAAACTTGTGATCTAACAATGTTCACCGAAACTGCTCGAACTGGTTCCTCCATCCTAGCTCTCTTAACATTTCGATTTGCAGCACTAGCCGGTCCAGCATCTCTCCTGAACCAGTTTCGATCCCTATCACGGTTCTATCATTCGGCTTGCTTCACCTCTTCGGCTATCTTAGCCTTTTCTACTAGTGCAGCAAAATCGCGCTCTCTCTGCGGAGCTGTGAGCACCCTTAGCTCATCCCTGAGGCCATCCTCAAAGCGAACACTGTGCTCATATTCGGTAGAGGCAATACCACTAGCATACCGGCTCAATTGCAGAAACTCTGCCTCATATTCAGCAACGGTCTTACCACCCTCGGTCAGGTTCAGGAATTCCTTCCTTCGCGCATCCACATAGCTAGCTCCGACATACTTCGCCTTGAAGGACTGCTTAAACAACTCCCAAGTTACCCTCTCAGCTGAGGTACCCTCTCTCACAGTAATCCACCACTAATATGCCTCGTCTCGCAGTAAGGACACCGCCTCTTTTAACTTTTGCACCACTGAGCAGTCCAGGTCATCCATAATCCGCTCCGTGGCTTCCAGCCAGTACTCAGCCACATTTGGGGCTACTCTAGATACACCCCTAAAAACTTCCGCTCCGTTGGCCCGGAGTGGCTCAGAAATGGACCCCCTATTCATGGGCCCGATATTAGCTCCAGCCACCATTTCCAAAACTCTTAGCATGGCCTGGGACAGAGCGTCATCCCCTGCGGCCCGATCATATGGCCCATTCTCATCCACCGGTGGTGGTCATGCTACCCGTGCAGGTATGTGCTCAGAAGACGAAGATCCAGCTTGAGTACTACCTCGGCCTTGACCACGGCCTCTTCCTCGAGTAGCTCTCATACTCATATCGATTTATCTGATTACGAATTTTATGCAGTTAGTTTACTGTTTCCACTATTTATTACAGAATATCTTATGAACAGATAAGGTTTTAGAGTTGTTCTCGCGTAACCACAGTTTAGCTACTGTCTCAGTTTCCTAGGGCTTAGTTTACCCTACAGTCTCAGTTTTGTAGCCTTTACGCTACATTATCTGTAGTACTATCTCTAAGGCTTAGTACTAACTACATTACAGTTCAGTATGTAAAACAGAAAGGTACTTACAGCCTTGGTGCCGGGGATTCAGTGTGCCACCTCATCAGGTTTCAGATAAACTCAAAAGATTTAGGCTTTATGAAATCCATTTTTCAAACATTTGAAATAAACAAGTTCGGAGATTATCCCCTTTTGAACAGAAAATTTATTTTCAAAAGTCAATTTTTCCAAAAATACCCTTTTCGGCATAAAGTTTTGAAAACCCTTTTTGGACCCGATCCACAGTCGAGTTGTTGCAACTGGGCTCTGATACCACTAAATGTAGCACCCCAAACCCGGCCCAGACATTATGGCTGAATCTGACATGCCACATTGAAATTTAAAAACCCATGTTCCCTTTTAAGTGTTTTAAAAGCAGACTTTTGTTAAGCTAACCAAGTGAATGGAAGCTGGGCACCAGGTAGGTCTCCATAACAGAGGATGTGAGCCATGAAGGCTGCTTAAGTACCAAGCTCTTCGATTGGATCCAATCCTAGACATGCCCACATCCATTGTCACACTTGGTTATAACGGATTGAAACTTCTTTGAGTGGTTATCTTTGATAAATCCAATATTCGTGACGTCGTGTTATTTTAAAAACAAGTATCGTTTTGAAATCGTGCCCTAAGTCTAGCCCATTTGAATTATTATCCACCAGAATAAAGTTATTAAAAATAATATAATCCCAAAAAATCAAAGAAGAAAATAAAGTTAAAATGGCCTTATTACAACCCAAAAATTAAATAGTAATTAAAAATAGCTTAAGAAAACCACTCTTTTTCAAACCCAAAAGCGTTCACCATGGTCACTCAGAATCACCTCCGGCTCCAAGACACTCACATCAAGGCCCACCTGCAAGGTTAAAAAAGCGGTGAGTTTGAAAACTCAGTGTGTAAGGAAAACCCATTCAAAGCCCAGGTCAGCTCAAGCCCATCGGGCCTAAGCCCATTCAAATAACAGTGATACTGGGCCAGTGCCCTTTTCAGATTACATTAAACTGGGCCTTAGCCCCTTATTCAGATAATAGTATGGCCCATAGGCCCATTTCAAAATACATTCAACATCAATAAACATATGCAAGCCCATTTGGGGAGTCTACTCAATCCACCAACCGCTACACTCCACCCGTACCAGCCCTACACTCCATGTGGGGAATAGCTCAACCCACCCAGCCCTACACTCCACAATTGCAGCCTTGCTGCTTAGTTAACAGTAAATTGAGGCAAAGCCTCCAGTACGTGGACAAGCCACTTTCAGTACTTCCTCCATCAATATCCCAGTCCCATGCATCAAATAATAACAACATGGCATGCAGTAAATAACAACAGTCCAACATGCATTTAGGTCAATTTACTCCTAGGGGTATTTCGGTACTTTATCTCCTAGGGGAAAAACTGTAAATTTTCCACTTTTTAAAGGTATTTCAGTAATTTATCTATTTTAGGGTTTTTCATGCATATTCCTACCATTCACGTACTAACAGAATCACTTACTGAGGGTTCTTACCGAATTGGGCTCGTTGGCCCTTTATTCCAATTTTGGCCCAATAAGCCCAAAAATATCGAGGGCACAGAAATCATGCACTTTGCAGTCCAAACATTACAGCTTACCAAAAACATTAATCGATTTACCTCACGAGCATTCGCACACTCACAAATCTACAAAATATCAGTTTTTCGGCATTTTGGCTTTTCGGCTTTTGCCGATCTAGACTAAGAAAAGGTGTCAGTTACACACCTGTTTTATGACGATTCGTTGACGAGATCCCCGCTCGAACTACCTACAATTATATTACTACCACGTTAATCTACTACCGAAACAAACTACATAATATCTCCTTACCTTATTCGGTCATAACACCTTAGGCACTAGCAATCTACCTTTGCCGAAGTTTGCGACTAGACTTAGATCACGTTGCTCCACTTATCCAAGCCCTTGATCAGCAGCCTCTAGATCACATTATTATCAAGAAAAAATAGTTATCACAACCTCTTAGGGCTACAAGTCCAAGTCGACAGCCTCCCTAACCTTTAGGGGTTTCGACTTTTCTAAAATACGAAATAAAGACTAGATTGAAAAGACTTACCACCGGTTCCTTCGGTCAATGATCCCAATTAATTTCTACTCAATTCTGATGCCGATCTAAGCCCTCAAATGATAACAAAATTTGAGCCTTCAGTGATCTCACTATTCGGCCAAGTCCCTAATAGAGTAAGGTTTTCGGCTTTTGTCGAAGCTGTGTAAAGAAAGATGAAATAGGAGGGTTTTGCTATGGTCCTGTTGACAGAACCTTGAGGTTTAGAGAACTAGAGAATCGGTCAAGAATGATGGAAAAGATAATAAAATTGGCTAGGAGAAATCAGCATAGAAAAAAAGTATAGTTTTCGGGATTTCGGCTTTTTATGGCAATGGCTATGAAGGTTTTAAAAACGTCTAAAGAAAAAGATGGAGATGCACAGGTGGTTAGAGCGTTTCGGCTATGGAGGAAAAGAAGAAAAAGAAAAAGTTGAAGAGAAAAGGAGAAAAGAAAGAAGAGGAGAATGTCAGCAAATGGCACAACTTTCCCCCTCATGCTGAATTTATACTGGCACTTAACCTAGCCGAACTTTCCCATGCTAGAGGCCCTTGGCTGGCCAACTCCTGCTCCTTGATCAGCTTCTAAATCTTCTCCTTTATTAGATTCTAAAACCTCTCCCTTATCAGCTCCTAAATCCTCTCCCTTATCAGCTCCTAAATCTTCTCCTGTCAGCCTTTCACTTTAGTTCCACTGCTTACATTTTCTATACATAAAAATAAATATCACCAATTTTCTTACCTTGTGACTCGAACCTTTGCTCTCATTGGTCATCCACACGCCACCTCTCAAGCCCCCAAGTGACGCTACAAGCCAACTTACCACGGGCTTCCTTGTGTTTTATTTTACCCAGTTAATACCTTAAAGCCCAACTAACCTGAACCCCTTCTTCTATAGAATTAAAATTAACCAAAATTTTCAGATTTTAACTTAAACTTGGGCCTTCTAGAGACCCACTAACCTGATTAAATCTACGCCAAGCAGAAAGAACACCAAAATTTAAAATTTGCTGACACTCACGGAATTCCCGAAAATTGAGGCGTTACACACGGTCGAGCCACACGCTTGTGTGCTCGGCCGTGTGGAGTGAAAATAGGCTTGGTTAAAGCCACATTTCTCAGCCTCCACAAGCATACATAAACACCACACTTCATGCCATTTCAATACACATATAGGCAATCACAACATGTCAAATTCATATACAAATCAAAGCCCTTATATCACAATCCAAATCATTACTCAAAACTCAACCTTAAACATATCAAAGCAACATATCATTATCAATAATTTTTCCTATCTTCCTTATGCATTTTTCTCAATCTTTCATCACCTAAATCATGCTTCTTAAACATATCAATTCATCATTTATACTTCATACTAAGATATGACAGCACAAAAGTATTATATATACATCACATATATCATTTATCAAACACATACTTAAGCCAACTTAAATGGCCAATACACATCAACATTTACAAACCAAATCACATGGCTAAATCACCCCTCAAATCATATCATCTTAACACTAGCCTCTACATGCCATATATCCAAACCCCAAGGTGTAAAAATATAGTAAGTTAATAATCGGATAGTGTGATGCGATCTCCATTGACTTCCAACCCGAGCAAACATCCGAGGAACTACAAAACATAGAAAAATAACACAAAGTAAGCTTCACAGCTTAGTAAGTTCGTAATTCAAAGAAATAAAGCTTATAACTTCAATTTATAAACATAATCCATTTAAGTCAATCCAACATGTCTTGGCCTTAGCCACAACAACATTAGCTTTTCAATTATAAACATCACATGAACTAGCAAATTATCATAAAACATTATGACATTAGTCTACATTACTTATGTGTATTCACATATGAAACATATGGCTAAATATCTATAAATCATCCAAAACTCATTATTTTCCATGCTTTCAATAGTAGTTCAAATCTAAGAATTTGCCAATCTTTACTCTTTTCTCATAACCGTTGAGCCACAATTTAAATGAATAAAATGGAGCATATCGCAATTCATTTTGACCCAAAAGTCTAACATGTAATCATCAACCAAATTTATTATTCAATCACTATTCAAGTGATATAACATAATATATTACCAAACCATTAATCACATTATTATTACATATTTATTTCCACAATGATCATGAACTCACAATTTTCATGGATTCAACACTCAATTGAATTTTCGTACATACTTGTACCATCTCGTATGAATTTTCGTACATACCTGTACAATCTCGTACCAATCTCATACTCAATCACATCTTTCATTTACATGTTGAACTACATGGAGTAATATTGGTTACTCGGGAATCTCGTAAACTAAGTGCCAATATGTAGCTGAAGCTAACTCAATCACACACACTAAGTGCCAATGCATAGTCGAAGCTATCTTGATCTCGAACACTAAGTGCCAATGCATAGCCGAAGCTATCTCGATCTCGCACACTAAGTGCTAATGCATAGCTGAAGCTATCTCAAATATTTCCGTTCAATTATACTTATCAACCATTCAATATAAAGCATTAAAACTCAATTATAATAATCCTTATTCACATACGAACTTACCTAGTTAAGTTATAGAGATACCAAAGTTCAGGGACATTTTGGTAATTTTTCCATTTTCCTTGATTTTCCACCTAATATTGATCTAAATTAATAATTTCATTCAATAAATTAATTTAGACAATAAAACACTACATTTCATACAATTTGCTCATTTTTGACATTTTTACAAAATTACCCTTAAAGTTTTACTTTTATTCAATTTAGTCCCTGAGCCCAAAACATGCAAATTAACCATTTTTAACACAAAACCAAGCTAGCCGAATATTCATAGTATCCAACACAGCCCATTTATGCAATAATTTCACATTAAATCCTTGTACTTTTATCAATTTGACAAATTAGTCCCAAATCGAAAAATTCATCAAAATCACTTACCAAATTACTTTTAAATATAAATCAACATTCCAAATTCATCATCTAACATAAAAAATCACAATATTCATCAATGGAAACTTTCAAAATATTTAACAATTTTGAAATCGGAGATACGGGCTAGCTAGAATACGAAGCAACGATCTCAAAAACATAAAAATTATTAAAAACTGAACACAAAACATACCAAAATCAATTCATGCTAGTGCCGAAACTAAGGAAGCTTCAATGGCTTTCTTTTTCTCCTCAATATTCGGCGAAGAGATAAATTTGCATGGCCTTTTTATGTTTTGTTTTTATTTATTACATTTTAATATACCATTTACCTTTTTATCCTTTATAATAATACATAATTTCATATATGCCAAACCGCCAATCTCCACTATCATAAAATAATGGTTTAATTAATAAATAGGGACTTCTACTTTAGTATAACATAGCAAATAAACACTTAAACAATTAGAATGCAACATTTACATTTTACGCGATTTAGTCTTTTTTGCTTAATTAACTATCGAAACGATAAAATTTTTCAACGAAAATTTAATACCATCTTATTGCCACTCTGTAATTATTTATAAAAATATTTATGACTGGGTTTATAGAAACGAGGTCCTGATACCTCTTTTTTAAACCCACTTAACCTTAGGGTCATACCACTCGAACTTAATAACTCGCTTATAAAACAAAAATCACAATATCAAAAACCTTTTAAAAATCAAAATTAACTCGTAAATATTAAATATAATATTTACAAACCTACTCATCAGATTTGGTGGCCTCGAAACCATTGTTTCGATTAACCCTAAAAACGGGCTGTTACATGAACATCAAGTAAACATAGATGAGGTCATCACATTACAAGTTCCATAAAATTTTCACCTTTCCTTGATTCAAGATTCCTTTTTTTGATGAACTACTGAAATGCCGATGGACTTCCGGTTAGTATACTCAAAAGTACCCCTTTGGGCACGAACTTAACAAGCACACTCTCGAGCCATATGTTATGTTATAGGATTACCAGTCCAGGCTAAATCTTTTTTTAGCGCATATGCTCTATAGAGCTTAGTTTAGATTGCCCATTCAGGATAAATCCAATCTACAGCATAGGCTCGAGTAGCTTATATTCGGATTACCCACTCGGGCTAAATCCTTCTAACAACATGTGGAATATTTTTCTCGTTCAAGCATATCACCTTAATCCATCGAATTTCAACGTTCAACCGAAACATGGCAATTCATCCACATTTCACAATTTAAGATCATTTCATAATGTATGTTATCTCATTCACATCAACACAATCATACAATTAAATTCAAGCATTTAACATACATAGTTAAGCTACACGAACTTACCTTGAAAATGGTTCGTTTTTGAATTTCAACTAATCTAAAACCTTTTGCTTTCCTCGACCTAGTTCGTAGTTCGTCATTCTAGATCTATATGGATAAATTTAATTATTAACCTATCACATTTCATATACATTTGCATTCTATTGCATCCTAGGTTGGCCCCTATCTTTTTTAAAATATTTGATTTCGTCCCTAGGCTCGAAAAATGAAATTCATGAAATTTAACCTTCTTTCCGAGCATAGCCAAAATTTATTTAACATTTACAACACACATTTTTCACAAAATTCATAATTTTCCATAAGTTTTTATCATTTTTCATTTTAGTCCTTAAATCAAGTTTTCATCAAAAATTGCTTTGTAAAAGTTGTTTATCTATGAACAAACTTTCATTTTCTACCATAAATTTTTAATTTTCGGCATATTCATCCATGACCCAAATTTCATACCTTGATAACTTTTCAAATTAATCCCTTAAATAGAGAGATTAGACTATCCTAGTTTCAAAAATATAAAAATCATTAAAAATGAGACTTGATTTCATACCTTTTCAAGTTTGGTAAGTTGTCTTCCTCCCTCCTAGGGTTTCTATGGAAATTTTGGGGAAGATGATATGTAATTATCATCTTTTAATTTTAGTGATTTCCAATTTAGTCCCTTGCCTTTTCTAATTTTTCTATGGATGAGTCATTAAGATATCTACTAACTACCCTTCAATGGTCTAATTACCATGTAAGGACCTTAAGTTTTGAATTTTATAGCTAGATGATACGTATAGCTACTACACTCTAACTTTTGCATTTTATGCAATTTAGTCCTTCCTATCATAATGCCAACCATAAAATAAAATAAAATAATTTTTTATTTTTCACTCGAATTTGTTGTCCCAAAACCACTGTTCCAACCTCACTAAAATTGGGTTGTTACAACCGAAGCAAGCTAATCACCCATAATCAAGATTTGATTCATTCTCCTTTTCTATCTTTTGAAGTTTATTTCTTTTATAATGTTTTGTTTTTTTTCTATAAAAATCCTAAAAAGCCTTTATTTTAAGCTTTCGTACTATAAGTAATTTAAAGTACTAATTAGATCTTTTAGTGTTTAGGTTAGAATTGATTTGACACTTGTCTCCCTTGGGTTTGATTCTCAGAGTACTCAACTACTTCATTGTAAAAATATATTACAACTTGACCCATATACTTGCGAATATTGCCTCGTATTTTTATATTTTATTACAATATTCATACTCTAGATGTTAGTACATCCGGACGTAGTCAATAATTGCTATTGTACGCGAACTCCTCCAAAAGGCAAGTACTTCTTCTAGTTCATTCTGAAGTCAATCACACAACTTCTGAGCATACCTTTCAATACTTGGATTACCCTTTCTCATTGTCCATCAGTTTGAGGATGGAAGGTAGTACTGAACCAAAGCTTTGTTCCAAAGGACGTCTGTAGCTGTTTCTAGAACCTTGATGTGAATTTGGGATCACGGTCAGATACAATCAACGAGGGAATGTCGTGTAGGTGAACTATCTTTGCAATATACAACTTTGCCAACTTTTCCAAGGAGTTGTTTATACACATTGCCACAAAGTATGCAGACTTAGTTAAATTGTCAACAATCACCCATACAGAATTCTTCTTTGATACATTAAGGGGAAACCCCAAAATGAAGTCCATGGTGATCCTATCTTACTTCCGTTCTAGAATCTCCACTGAACACAACTTACCAAAAGGAACCTTGTGCTCAGCCTTCACTCTTTGATAGGTTTGACACTTAATCACTAATTCTGATATTTCCCATTTCATCCATGGCCACTAGAATAAACTCTTCAAATCTCGATACATCTTTACACCCCCTAGGTGAAATGAAAGGGTTCTTGGTATGCTTCCCTCATTATTTCTTACCTCCAAATTTTCCTTGTCTGGGCTTTAGGCCTTGATGAATTGGGCTTTAGGCTTTGGGTCTCATAAAATTTTTAAGTGAGCAAGAAAATGACAAATGACATGTTGGCTTTAAGGGTTTAAGGAACGTGAAGTGTCTAGGTATGTTGGAGAAGTTCTGGGTTCGAGTTTTGTAGTGGAGGAATTTTAATTTAATTATTAAAAGAACCAGGGTTAGGAGTAGTTGGGCTTTTAAATAAAAATAAGAGAAAATGGCATCAAAAAGCCTTGTGGTGAAGTGGCTAAGTGATGCTACTTAGGGTGTAAGGAGGTGGCGTTAGTGGCTAGCAAGTACATCCAAGGTTCGAATCCTAGCTTAGTATTTTAGGAGTTTAATTTTGAGCCTTCTAGAAGGTTGGAAGTGGGGTAAAGATGGACTCTAAGGGGAGTGTTCTGAAGAGAAAATTTAGGAAATAGATTGGGGAGTTATCAGGGAGAAAAATGAAGAGATGAGAAGGGGGAAGTGATGGAGCCGAAATGGGAATGTAGCCCTGAGGAATTCAGCTATAGGGGTTATAAATAGGTGCCAAATGCAAGGTTACCGGGCTAATGCCAAAATCTTTGTCACCCTGTTACCGGAAACCCTTTTCTCTTCAAGATCCAAAAAGCCAAAAACCCTTGCTTCTTTCTTTCTCTTCTTGTGCCAATTTTCTATTCTTCTTCTACTCAGGTTTTTGATTCATTTTTATTCTAGCCGACTTCTTCTTTCTTGAAGCCGAATAACTCTCTTTTACTATACAAATCGCAAAGGCAGAAAATTTCTTGGCCGAATACTCTTAATGCCGCCAGTACCCTTTCTAATCGGGCAAGCCTAGTGTAAGTGCTTTGTTCTCATAATTGGTTTTTACTAAGTATCGAGTATACAGTCCCTTACTTCTTCTAATCAGTTTTGGGTAGGAATAGGTAACGAATCTCAGTCCTTGGATCTCTTCCGATTTGCTCCTCAGGTGAAAGACTTTGGTAAGTGCTCTTGATATTGGTTGGCCAAATGGTCATAGTTAAGGTAATGGGACTTGTTTTGGATACGAGTCACCTATTATTCTAGTTTTAATAAGTAAGATTAATATAGATCCAAGGAGTACGTGATTGAGGAAAAACTATTAGGGATTGGTGTTCAAGGTAAGGTTAAGGTGAGGTTTCGGTTTTATTAAAGATATGCATTAGGCATGCGATTAATTGAAGGATGATATCGTTGTAGGTTGGTAACTAAGGGAATTGTAGCACGCTTGCTTACCAGGTGTGTACATACACAGTACACACAAGTAGATCGATAAAAGTCGAAATGCTGAAATGTCAAAAAGCTGAAAGTTTGGCTACGGTAGTCTTGCGAGTGCTTGATTAAGGGGGAAACCAATAGGTTGCCTGAGACCCACAGGCGATTCCGTGGACTTGTGTTGTGATTTGGCCAAACGTGCTATGTGATGTGATAGGTAAAAACTGAATATTGATGCTATGTGATAGGAATTTGTATGTGAGCATGAATATGAATGTGGCTGGGCCTAACGGGCCATATAAATGTGATTTGGGCCTAATGGGCCATATACAGGTGGTTTGGGCCCAATAGGCCATATAAATATGATTGGGCTTAATGGGCCAGATACAGGTATTTGGATTTCTTGGGCATTGTAAGGGGTTTTGGGCCTAGCATATGATACCTACATAAGACTTAATTAATATATTACGACCGTGGACAAGTCAAAGGGTTAAGGTGTGGCAACGAGTATATGCATGTTTAGGACTAGATCTAGGGAGAGCTTGGTATACTTAAGCAGTCTTAATGACCCACCTCCTCTTCTTTGGAATCCTACCTGGTGCATAGTATTCATTCATCTTAGCTCGCGGGACTTGTTAACTAGTCAAGGTAAGTGAAAACCATAATTAAGGGAAAATTATCGAAATGACCCTAAGGGCGAAAATGATCAAAATAGCCTAGGTGTTGAATGTTCGTTTTATGGATGTGACATGCATACATATGATGTTCTGCTTAGGCTACATATGGGGTGGGAACTATGGAACGGAGGAAGTATATGAGGATCACGTGGTTGCCTGACAATCGTGGATCCACCGACAGCTTTTAAAGCCCAATATGTAAATAAAGGTAGTTCTGCAACTGGGCTAGCATTGGAGTGTGGGCTGGGTGGGTCAATATTAATATCCCCACATGGTGTGACGGGGGACGAAGCTGGTGTGTAGCGAATGGATAATTTGGATGGGGTTGCATTGCATTTTTGATGATTTCTTTTTGAATGCCTGTTTTTCATCGAGGGTTGTACACACTGAGTTTGCAAAAACTCACCCCCTCTTTTATTTTATTTTCAGGTGATGCTCAGTAGAAGGTTCGATGCTTAGAGGGACTCTGGGTGGCCATCTAGTAAGACAACATGGACTTGTTTCTCTTTTAAAAGCATATAAGTTCTTTATTTTATTATGTACTTTTCGGACCAGAATGTAATAAGGCTTCCTTTTTGTTATTATTTGGATTATTGTTTTATGCGTTGTAATTCTCTAAACCTTAGGTTTTTTTTTATATACTACGTTCCCGCAACTAAATTTTAGAATGACATGTTTTCATAAAATCATAAGCTTCAAACAAGTGATGTCAGGGAATTTTTTTTAAGTTAATTAAGGTTTCTTTTATTTTAAGAAAGGTTTTCAATGAAAACAAGTTTTTCACTAAAATACTTCAATGTAACAAGTCAGAGACGACCATAACGTCTAGACCAAGTTTGGGGTGTTACATTTAGTGGTATCAGAGCTCAGGTTGGAAAACGCGGGCTGTGAAGTGGGCCTTATTGCTTGATTTCTTTTTGTGTTTTAAAAAAAATACAATGATTTGGGAAAGGGGAAGTCTTGCTGAGCGGCACACCGAGTCTCCAACGTCGAACCAAGTAAGTACTTTTATTCTTAAATTTTTTAAATTGTTACACAGTAGATAGTTAGAGAGCTACTTTAGATGATTTTGTTAGAGTGGAACTGAAGCCCGAAGGACCCTGAAACTGTAGAGGATTTTCGAAAACATATTCCCTTTAAATACTTTCATAAAACATCGGGTTAATTATTAAAACTAACTAAAACTTCATAGAAATTTTAATCCAAAAAATATGTGGATCGACGATGAGTGCTCGAATAGGTACAAGAGGCCGTGGCCGAGGCAGCGAAAGAGTTAGGGTTGAATCATCGGCATCGGGCCATATGCCTGATGTTGGAGTAGAAGAGGCTCCGACCATACCTATGGCTGGGAATGGACCATATGACCGGGCTGCGGTAGAAGATGCATTGTCGCAAGCAATGCAGAGAATTTTGGAAAGGGTTGCTGGGCCCAATAATGGCACTTGAAATCGGGGGTCCATTTCAGAGCGACTTTGATTGAACGGGGCTGAAGTCTTTAAGGGCGTGGCTGGTGTGGCTCCTAACGTGGCTGAATATTGGCTGGAGGCTATGGAAAGGATAATGGAGGACCTGGACCTTTTACCAGAACAAATACTAAAAGGAGCAGTGTCACTGCTTAGGGAAGAAGCCTATCAATGGTGGTTGACAGTGAAAGAGGGCACCCAAACGGAGCGGGTCACTTGGAATTTTTTCGAAGTTGCATTCCAAGGGAAGTATGTGGGTGCAAGCTATGTGGATGCAAGAAGGAAAGAGTTCCTGAACTTGAGCCAAGGAAACAAATTGGTGGCAGAGTATGAAGCGGAGTTTCTACGCCTTAGTAGGTATGCAAGAGTAATGGTGGCAATGGACTATGAGCATTGCATTAGGTTTGAGGATGGACTTAGAGATAGCCTCATGGTACTGATAGCTCCACAAAGGGAGTGAGTTTCCTCGAAGTTGGTAGAGAAAGCAAAGATAGCGGAGGAGGTAAAGCGCATGGAGCGCCTAAATCGGGAGAAAGAAAGGGGTAAGAATAAAAGGGAGGCTGAGACTTCTGTTGTTGGACAGATGCCTAGAGTTAGGGCCAGAGTTAATGGGCCAGATAGAGAAAGGCTCCTTGCTGTTAATCCAGGGGTGACACCTTGTGCTGATTGTAGGAGAAGCCATGGAGGCAAGTGTTGGAAGCGGATAGGAGCCTGTTTAGCTTGTGGGTTTATGGAGCATAGGATCAAGGATTGCCCCCGAATGCTAGGTTAAGAGCCAGTAGTGGGCCAAGGTGGTGTTCAGCCACCAAGGGGTGGTCAACTACCACCAAGGGGTCGTGGCTAGGCCAGGGGCAGTGACGATAATGGACGTGGACGTGGAGCACCAGGTAGAAATACAGGCCATGCTGAGGCGAGACAACCAACTTTGGTTTATGCAGCTCGTTGCTGAGAACACGAAGACGCTCCAGAAGAAAATTCTGGTACGTACTTTATCCATAGTGTATGATCCATCTATTTCAGAATTAGAAATAGAATGCCCAGCAGAAGGGTAGTGGTGTAACCTAGGTGGTGCGACTATTGGGTAGTTGGAAATTTCGAGGACGAAATTTCTTTTAGGAGGTTGAGTTGTAACGCCCTAAATTTCAGGCCTTGATGAATTGGGCTTTGGGCTTTGAGTCTCATAAAATTTTTAAGTACACAAGAAAATGAAAAATGACATGTTGGCTTTAAGGGTTTAAGGAACTTGGAGTGTCTAGGTATGTTAGAGAAGTTCTGGGTTCAAGTTTTGTAGTAGAGGAATTTTAATTTAATTATTAAAAGAACCAGGGCTGGGAGTAGTTGGACTTTTAAATAAAAATAGGGGAAAATGACATCAAAAAGCCTTGTGGTGAAGTGGCTAAGTGACGCCACTTAGAGTGTAGGGAGGTGGCGTTAGTGGCTAGCAAGTACATCCAAGGTTCGAATCCTAGCTTAGTATTTTTAGGAGTTTAATTTTGGGACTTCTAGAAGGTTGGAAGTGGGGTGAAGATAGACTCTAAGGGGAGTGTTCAGAAGAGAAAAATTAGGAAATAGATTGGGGAGTTATCAGGGAGAAAAATGAGGAGATGAGAAGAGGGAAGTGATGGAGCCGAAATGGGAATTTATCCATGAGGAATTCGACTATAGGGGCTATAAATAGGTGCCGAATGCAAGGTTTCCAGGCTAATGCCGAAATCTTTGTCACCCTGTTACCAGAAACTCTTTCTCTTCAAGATCCAAAAAGCCGAAAACCCTTGCTTCTTTCTTTCTCTTCTTGTGCCAATTTTCTATTCTTCTTCTACTCATGTTTTTGAATTATTTTTATAGTCTAGCCGACTTCTTCTTTCTTGAAGCCGAATAACTCTCTTTTGCCATACAAATTGCAAGGGCAGAAACTTTCTTGGCCGAATACTCTTGGTGCCGCCAGTACCCTTTCTAATCGGTCAAGCCTAGTGTAAGTGCTTTGTTTTTGTAATCAATTTTTGCTA
The DNA here is from genome assembly GCF_007990345.1 of Gossypium hirsutum. Lineage (NCBI taxonomy): Eukaryota > Viridiplantae > Streptophyta > Magnoliopsida > Malvales > Malvaceae > Gossypium > Gossypium hirsutum. Next base: position 53,251,622 of record NC_053430.1, on the reverse strand, counting down.
AGTATCGAGTATATAGTCCCTCACTTCTTCTAATCGGTTTTGGGTAGGAATAAGTGACGAATCTCAGTCTTTGTATCTCTACCGATTTGCTCCTCAGGTGAGAGACTTTGGTAAGTGCTCTTGATCTTGGTTGGCCAAATAGTCATAGTTAAGGTAAGGGGACTTGTGTTGGATATGAGTCACCTATTATTCTGGTTTTAATAAGTAAGATTAATGCAGATCTAAGGAGTACATGATCAAGGAAAAGCTATTAGGGATTGGTGTTCAGGGTAAGCTTAAGGTGAGGTTTCGATTTTATTAAAGATATGTATTAGGCATGCGATTAATTGAAGGGTGATATCCTTGTAGGTTGGTGACTAAGGGAATCGCAGCACGCTTGCTTACCAGGTGTGTACATACACTGCACACACAAGTAGTTCGGTAAAACTCGAAATGCCGAAATACCGAAATGTCTAAATGTCGAAAAGTCGAAAGTTTAGCTACGGTAGCCTTTTAATCCAAAAAATATGTGGATCGACGATGAGTGCTCGAATAGGTACAAGAGGCCGTGGCCGAGGCAGCGAAAGAGTTAGGGTTGAATCATCGGCATCGGGCCATATGCCTGATGTTGGAGTAGAAGAGGCTCCGACCATACCTATGGCTGGGAATGGACCATATGACCGGGCTGCGGTAGAAGATGCATTGTCGCAAGCAATGCAGAGAATTTTGGAAAGGGTTGCTGGGCCCAATAATGGCACTTGAAATCGGGGGTCCATTTCAGAGCGACTTTGATTGAACGGGGCTGAAGTCTTTAAGGGCGTGGCTGGTGTGGCTCCTAACGTGGCTGAATATTGGCTGGAGGCTATGGAAAGGATAATGGAGGACCTGGACCTTTTACCAGAACAAATACTAAAAGGAGCAGTGTCACTGCTTAGGGAAGAAGCCTATCAATGGTGGTTGACAGTGAAAGAGGGCACCCAAACGGAGCGGGTCACTTGGAATTTTTTCGAAGTTGCATTCCAAGGGAAGTATGTGGGTGCAAGCTATGTGGATGCAAGAAGGAAAGAGTTCCTGAACTTGAGCCAAGGAAACAAATTGGTGGCAGAGTATGAAGCGGAGTTTCTACGCCTTAGTAGGTATGCAAGAGTAATGGTGGCAATGGACTATGAGCATTGCATTAGGTTTGAGGATGGACTTAGAGATAGCCTCATGGTACTGATAGCTCCACAAAGGGAGTGAGTTTCCTCGAAGTTGGTAGAGAAAGCAAAGATAGCGGAGGAGGTAAAGCGCATGGAGCGCTTAAATCGGGAGAAAGAAAGGGGTAAGAATAAAAGGGAGGCTGAGACTTCTGTTGTTGGACAGATGCCTAGAGTTAGGGCCAGAGTTAATGGGCCAGATAGAGAAAGGCTCCTTGCTGTTAATCCAGGGGTGACACCTTGTGCTGATTGTAGGAGAAGCCATGGAGGCAAGTGTTGGAAGCGGATAGGAGCCTGTTTAGCTTGTGGGTTTATGGAGCATAGGATCAAGGATTGCCCCCGAATGCTAGGTTAAGAGCCAGTAGTGGGCCAAGGTGGTGTTCAGCCACCAAGGGGTGGTCAACTACCACCAAGGGGTCGTGGCTAGGCCAGGGGCAGTGACGATAATGGACGTGGACGTGGAGCACCAGGTAGAAATACAGGCCATGCTGAGGCGAGACAACCAACTTTGGTTTATGCAGCTCGTTGCTGAGAACACGAAGACGCTCCAGAAGAAAATTCTGGTACGTACTTTATCCATAGTGTATGATCCATCTATTTCAGAATTAGAAATAGAATGCCCAGCAGAAGGGTAGTGGTGTAACCTAGGTGGTGCGACTATTGGGTAGTTGGAAATTTCGAGGACGAAATTTCTTTTAGGAGGTTGAGTTGTAACGCCCTAAATTTCAGGCCTTGATGAATTGGGCTTTGGGCTTTGAGTCTCATAAAATTTTTAAGTACACAAGAAAATGAAAAATGACATGTTGGCTTTAAGGGTTTAAGGAACTTGGAGTGTCTAGGTATGTTAGAGAAGTTCTGGGTTCAAGTTTTGTAGTAGAGGAATTTTAATTTAATTATTAAAAGAACCAGGGCTGGGAGTAGTTGGACTTTTAAATAAAAATAGGGGAAAATGACATCAAAAAGCCTTGTGGTGAAGTGGCTAAGTGACGCCACTTAGAGTGTAGGGAGGTGGCGTTAGTGGCTAGCAAGTACATCCAAGGTTCGAATCCTAGCTTAGTATTTTTAGGAGTTTAATTTTGGGACTTCTAGAAGGTTGGAAGTGGGGTGAAGATAGACTCTAAGGGGAGTGTTCAGAAGAGAAAAATTAGGAAATAGATTGGGGAGTTATCAGGGAGAAAAATGAGGAGATGAGAAGAGGGAAGTGATGGAGCCGAAATGGGAATTTATCCATGAGGAATTCGACTATAGGGGCTATAAATAGGTGCCGAATGCAAGGTTTCCAGGCTAATGCCGAAATCTTTGTCACCCTGTTACCAGAAACTCTTTTCTCTTCAAGATCCAAAAAGCCGAAAACCCTTGCTTCTTTCTTTCTCTTCTTGTGCCAATTTTCTATTCTTCTTCTACTCATGTTTTTGAATTATTTTTATAGTCTAGCCGACTTCTTCTTTCTTGAAGCCGAATAACTCTCTTTTGCCATACAAATTGCAAGGGCAGAAACTTTCTTGGCCGAATACTCTTGGTGCCGCCAGTACCCTTTCTAATCGGTCAAGCCTAGTGTAAGTGCTTTGTTTTTGTAATCAATTTTTGCTAAGTATCGAGTATATAGTCCCTCACTTCTTCTAATCGGTTTTGGGTAGGAATAAGTGACGAATCTCAGTCTTTGTATCTCTACCGATTTGCTCCTCAGGTGAGAGACTTTGGTAAGTGCTCTTGATCTTGGTTGGCCAAATAGTCATAGTTAAGGTAAGGGGACTTGTGTTGGATATGAGTCACCTATTATTCTGGTTTTAATAAGTAAGATTAATGCAGATCTAAGGAGTACATGATCAAGGAAAAGCTATTAGGGATTGGTGTTCAGGGTAAGCTTAAGGTGAGGTTTCGATTTTATTAAAGATATGTATTAGGCATGCGATTAATTGAAGGGTGATATCCTTGTAGGTTGGTGACTAAGGGAATCGCAGCACGCTTGCTTACCAGGTGTGTACATACACTGCACACACAAGTAGTTCGGTAAAACTCGAAATGCCGAAATGCCGAAATGTCTAAATGTCGAAAAGTCGAAAGTTTAGCTACGGTAGCCTTGCGAGTGCGCAAACACTCGTAAGGGGGAGTCCAATAGGTTGCTTGAGACCCACGGGCGATTCCGTGGACTTGTGTTATGATTTGGCCATACGAGCCAGAATGGGCTAGATGGGCCCGATGGGCTGTTGGGCCCATAATAGGCAAAAACTAAATATTAATGCTATGTGATAGGAATTTGTATGTGAGCATGAATATGGATGTGACTGGGCCTAACAAGCCATATAAATGTGATTTGGGCCTAATGGGCCATATACAGGTGGTTTGGGCCTAATAGGCCATATGAGTATGATTGGGCTTAATGGGCCAGATAGAGGTATGTGGATTTGTTAGGCGTTGTAAGGGGTTTCGTGCCTAGCATATGATAACTACATAAGACTTAATTAATATATTGCGACCGTGGACAAATCAAAGGGTTAAGGTGTGGCAATGGGTATATGCATGTCTAAGGCTGGATCTAGGGAGAGCTTGGTACTTAAGTTGTCTTAATGACTTACCTCCTCTTCTTTGGAATCCTACCTAGTGCATAGTATTCATTCATCTTAGCTCGCAGGACTTGTTAACGGGTCAAGGTAAGTGAAAACCATAATTAAGGAAAAATTATCGAAATCCCCCTAAGGACGAAAATGATCAAAATATACCTAGGTGTTGAATGTTCATTTTATGGATGTGACATGCATACATATGATGTTCTGCTTAGGCTGCATATGGGGTGGGAACTATGGAACGGAGGAAGTATATGAGGATCGCATGGTTGCCTGACAATCGTGGATCCACCGACGGCTTTTAATGCCCAATATGTAAATGAAGGTAGTTTCGCAATCGGGCTACCATTGGATTGTGGGTTGGGTGGGTCGATATTTATATCCCCACATGGTGTGATAGGGGATGGAGCTGGTGTGTAGCAGATGGATAATTTGGATGGGGTTGCATTGCTTGTTTGATGATTTCTTTTTGAATGCTTGTTTTTCATCGAGGGTTGTACACACTAAGTTTGCGAAAACTCACCCCCTCTTTTATTTTATTTTCAGGTGATGCTCAGTAGAATGTTCGATGTTTGGAGGGACTCTAGGTGGCCAGCTAGCAAGACAACATGGACTTGTTTCTCTTTTAAAAGCGTATAAGTTCTTTATTTTATTAAGTACTTTTTGGACCGGAATGTAATAAGGCTTCCTTTTTGATATTATTTGGATTATTATTTTATGCGTTGTAATTACAAAAAGTTGAACATGGATTCTCTAAACCTTAGTTTTTTTTATATACTACGTTTTCGCAACTAAATTTTAAAATGACATGTTTTCATAAAATCATATGCTTCAAACAAGTTTGGGGTGTTACATAACACATCGACTACCACATTTTCTTTCCTTGAAAGGTACTCAATAGTTAAGTCATAAAATTTTAACAACTCTATCTATTGTCACTTGTGTAGGTTCAGCTTTTTTTTTAATAGATGCTATCAAATTTTGTGGTCTAAAAATATACGACACTTCTCTCCATTGAGATAGTATCTCCAAACCTTTAAACCTTTCCTTTCTACATGAGCATATACCCCAGTCCATTTAGAGATACATTAGTGAACACCACATATTATGTTATTGGTTCTGGTTGACTTAACAGGGAAGCTTCGGTTAATTCCTTCTTTAGCTCGTCAAAACTCTACTAATACTCATTAGACCAGTAAAACTTATCATCCTTTCTTAGCAATGGCATCACAATCATAGAAAACCCATTTACTTTCTATAATACCCTACCAATCTAGTCCCGCCCTGGTCTTTTCGAGATCTACCTTAATTCTATCCACAAAGATAACATTGCCCAAGAAGTGAACTTCCTTCAGCTAAAACTCACATTTTTTGATCTTGGCATATAACCTATTTTCTCAAAGAACATTCAAAACTATCTACAAGTGCTCATCATGGTCCACCTCACTCTTCAAATAAACCAAAATGTCATCAATGAAGACGACTACGCAATGATCCAGATAGGGCTAAAATACTCTTTTCATCAAATCCATGAAAACCGTTGGTGTATTAGTCAAGACAAAAGGTATCACTAAGAATTCATAATGGCTAAAGCGAAGGGGAAAAATAGTCTTAGAAATGTCATCCCCCTTTATCTTTACTTAATAATACCTTGATTGTAGATCAATCTTTGAGAACACTCTATCTCTACTTAGTTGATCAAACAAATCTTCAATCCTAGGCAGAGGATACTTATTATTAATGGTCACCTTGTTCAACTGCCTATAATCTATGCACAATCAAAGAGCCCCATCCTTCTTCTTAACAAACAAGATTGGCACACCCTAGGTGAGACACTTGGTCTGATAAACCCTTTATCTAACAGTTCTTGCAATTGAGTTGTTAACTCCTTCAATTCTACTAGCGTCATTCTATATGGTGCACTCAATATAAGAGCAGTCCCCGATGCAGTATCGATTGAGAATTCCCAATCTCTGTTTGGTGGTATCCTAGGTAGTTCTTCTGAAAAGACATTTGGAAACTTATTCACAACTAGTACTTGACCAAAGTATTACTTCACAATTTTTTAATCCAAAATATACATCAAATAAGCGTATCCACCCTTAGCAATCATTCTCTAAGCTATTTGGTTCAAATTAAATTGTTCTTGGCATTACACTTCACCCCTGAAACGAACACTTTTTTCCATCGATGCTTATTAACCACACACCTTTGGACTTACATTTAACTACTACGTTATGCCTTGTCAACCAGTCCAGTCCTAATATGGTGTCAAACTCGTAGAAACTTAGCTGCATTAAGTCCACTAAAAATACATGCCCGCCAAAACTCAAAGAATAGTCCTTTGCTACCCTATTTACCATAGTACTCTGATTGAGTGGATTTGTGACTATCATACTATCCTCAATAGGGAAAACTTTAAGACTATTCTAAACCATAAAATTATCATAGGTATAAGAATGAGTAGACACAAGGTCTATCAATGTATGCATGCTAGTGTCGAATAAAGAAAGTTTACCTGTGATAATGTCGAGGGCTTTAATGTCCTTCTTTGCCTACATTACATAGATTCTGGCTGAGGCATTTGGGCCAGGCTTAGATACGTTCCTCCTTGAAGCTCTATTTTTTGACATGGATCACTTCTGGCTAAGGCTCCCTAGCTACCTAAACAAAGTATTCAGTGTTTCCTCCTCTTCTCACTGGCCAACCCCTCTTATAGTGATCTTAGGCTCCATAATTGTAGCAACCCCCGGTAACTTTCTTGAAAGTTCCTATATGATTCTTCCAGTAGTTATTATAGATGGGGAACTTCATTTTTTGGGATGCTCTTGTGGTATCCATGGAAGTGTCTTGACGTCCACTTTGCTCTTGATGAAAACCAACAATCTGGGACTCCCTCGCTAGAGTAGCTAAGTACCCCTTTATATCTTTAGGCCTTTTGAACCCAGTATTAGTAATTGCGCCAGAAGTTCTACGTCTGTTCCACTCTTGAATTACTATCTCTATCCTTTAAGCTTTCACCGATAGAGGAACAAAATTCCGTATCTCTAAAGAATATTATAGCACTCGAAGTTCCTCATTTAGTCCTCCTTCAAATCTAATACACAAGCCTTTTTCATTTGGAACCAAGTCCATGGCATACTTGCTCAACCTGATGAACTCTCATTCATATTCAAATACCATCATCCTTCCTTGCTTAAGCTCTAGAAACTCCTTCTTCATTTGTTCGACGAAAAGCTTATTGATGAACTTCTCCCTAAACTTCTTTAGAAAGAACTCCTAGTTCACTTGTTCTCTGGGGATTATGCTGGACATTGTATTCCACCATTGGTATGCTTCATCTTCTAACTGAGAAATAGTGTACCTCAAACTCTCACCTCTGGAGCATTACAGCTCTTCTATTACCTGATAGACTTAGGAAAGCTAATTTTCTGCAACTACAGGATTATCCTCCCTACTCCCTTTGAACTCTTTTACGCCACGTTTATGAATAGCCTCCACAGGGTCCTTTTGTGACAATGTTACAACTAGAACATAAGGTGTACGATTTACTGGTGGTGTCAAAGTCATTCTTATAGACTTTTCAGGACTTACGGATTCATCACATTGTTTGTGGGAAGAAGTTGGCACAAATCCCACATACCTATCGAACCACTATCCCATGACATAGCTCATCCTTTCAATAAAAGCCTCATTAGCCTCGCGCTCCCAAAACTCCTTGGCTTGTTGTAAGTCTAGGGCTACTAGCTTGTAGAGGAGCCTTACTCTCTATCTCTTCTCCTTCGGTTTTTATGGAGTTTACTGACATTTTTCCTTTCTTTTCTTTGCTACAAAACACAAACTTAATTAGCAACACTAATAAGGATTAGCCAAACTCATGTAACATGCATCGCAGGGATTCTAGCTAATTTTGATTTTTGAGAATCAGATAAATCGAAGCTCTAATACAAATAAAACTATGACACCCCACGCCTAACTTGATCGTTCGAATCAAGTATGGAGCATTACAAGATAAAACCATTAAACTAACGAAATGTTTAGCAAAACCCAAACATCTTATATCTGTATAAACCTTCTTACTAGAGTGATGTCCTGATATTTTGAAAAACATATAATAAGTTGAAAGAGGATTAAAATAGTACTAAACCATTTAAAGTTGGGATACGAGTAAATAGCTTTTGGTGGAAGCTTCATAAACATTCATAAGTTTGGATAACAACACAAATGAATAATCACTCAAGTAGTAGTCGAAATATTCATTCTTTAAGCCTGGCTTTACATAAACCACTCGCCTTAAGCCAAGCAGGGTTACACATATAGTTCTAAAAATACAAAATAACATTTTAAATTACAGGCTATTAAAATTTTGACTAGCAACAACTAACAAATATCCTAATACCACAAATAGGCCACAAATCTAGTTGATTCCCTACAATCATACATCCAACCTAAGAGCCTGAAAGTAAGAATAAAGAAACTAAGAAGTTCAAAAGAACTTAGTGAGTTCCAAGGAAATATATTCTCACATTAGGGTCCAACAAACACTATCAGGCTAAGACTTAGGCTGGCAAATTGAACACCACTTTGGCAAAATACTATACTTCATGTTTTTGAAGTATCCACTAGCATATACTTCCTCAAATGGAGACAACCTAATGGTTGACATTATCTACTCTTAGAGACTTGCATGGATCAGACATGAGGCACAAATGCTCTGCGTGTCACACTAGGTTTTCTTTAAGCCCAAAAATTAGGAATAATTGATGGTTAAACTAAAAGAAATTGTAATTTGGTGACTTTTACTGCAAAATAGGAAAATTTAGTGGCTGATTTGGTCATGGTTGAGTTCCAATTCTAGATCGATTAGATGAGAACCAATTAATTCCTTACTTGGAGAAAAAATTATTACCAATTAATGGTTTTTATAGGGTTGACAATCGTGCTTGAAGGGGTATAAATAGTTGATAAATGAATTCTTAAGGTGAATTCTTCTCAATTCTATTTTATTTTCTTCTATTCTTCATCTTCTTCTTTGGCTGCTTCGAAGCAAAGATAATTATTGAAAGCTTTGCATGGGACTGTAATCATGAGGTTTGAGTAAGAAAGTAAAGAATCTTGTAAGCTGGTAAGGTTCGAGGTCCTTCTATGTTCGTAAATTTAATAACTGAAGTTAAGAATTTTCAAAACCTTTGTGGGGTTCTACATGTTTCCTGAAAACTCAATTTTTAAGTTGGAATGCTAAGTTTAGTTTATAACTTCGGTTGCCAAGTTTAGCTTCCAGAAGAATGGAAGCTCTGGCATTCGAAAAAGTTAAGCTGGTGAGGTAAAGAAGCATCAGGTAAGTTTCTATGCTCCATACATGGATGTACTTTGAATGCTATATGGCTAGTATGATTCTTGCTGTTTGAGAATGTTATGTATGCATGAAGATGAGTAGGTATGTGAGTATTCAGAAGTGTGTTGATATGCATGAAATGGTTGTGGTACAATATATAAATTTAGCATACTCAATGTTATTATGTTTAATTGATAATATGTTTGTGATTGTGTGTTACAAATTGTGAAATATGGGGGGAATTTATTGATGGGATAGATGGAATTGGTTTGGTGTATAGAGGAATGGGCAGATGGACAGGGAAGTGGAATTTTTGTTAGATTTCGCAATTCAAAGTTGTTGGTTGCAAACCGAGATGTGTGAAGCTACGGGCCTTGCGGAGTGGACACTGTGGTGTTAAGGCATCAAGGTTAGATGTAAGTTAGAATGATATCAACTGGCTCACTAGAACAACACTATGACGATAGTCTATCGACTCTGTAGAGCAATACTATGGAAACGGTTAAAGGTGTAAGACCATAGCTCAACTATGACAACCAATGGAGTCTTTCGAGACAGTAAATACGTGGTAGTCTACCAGGACACTAAACATGGGGAATAATGTGTAAGACCATAGCTTGACTATGGCAACATAGAGAGTACAACAGGACATTAAACATAGGGCATGGTGTGTAAGACCAAAAATAGGCTATGGTAGCATATAGAGTCTATAGGGACAACAAACATGGGACGGTCCACCAGGACGATAGGCATGGGATAATCCATTGTGACAATAAATGTGGGTTAGTTTGCCAAGACGATAAACACGGGATAGTCCGTCATGAAAATAAACGTGGGTTAGTCTGCTAGGACAGTAGACATGGGATAATCCACTGGGACAATAAACGTGGGATAGTCTACCAACACAATAAAAATAGGGTAGTCTACTAGGATGGTACACATGAAAAATCACGCAAATGAGGAAAAATCCAAGTGTTGACAAGCGATAGCTAACCAGTGGGTTTGAGGAATTCGTCGAAAAAGGAAAAAGTAATATAAATGGGAAAGTCAGACAAGACAGTAACCAAAGAAGTTTGGAGGGCATATGGTGGTAACGTAGCTAGAATAAGTTATGGGAACAATTGTTGTGGTACAATATATAAATTTAGTGTACTCTACGTTATTATGTTTATGTGATAATATGCTTGTGACTAAGTGTTATGAATTTTGAAGTATGGAGGGAAATTATTGATGGGATAGATGGAATGGGTTTTGGCGTATGGGAAAATTTGCAGATGGATAGCGAAGTGGAATTTCTATTATATTTCGCAATCTGGTGTTGCTTGCTGCAAACGATGATGTAAGAAGCTCTAGGCCTTGCGAAGGGGACACTGTAGAGATCAAGCATCAATGTTAGATCTAAGGTGGAATGATATCGACTGGCTCACTAAAGTGACACTGTCATGACTATCTATCGACTCTATGAAACAAAATTGTGACAACAGTAAAGTCTTTCTGGGCGACACTATGGAAACAGTTCAAGGTGTAAGAGCATAGCTCAACTATGGCAACCAATGGAGTCCATGTTAGATAGTCAATACGCCCCGTGGCATAATAGAAAAAATTATTCCGATGATCATCAACCATGGATCCATGTGCGAGGAACGAATCAGGTTTAAACAATGGTTGAAAAATATACCTTTCGAAACTAAAAAATGACAAATAGTGTTGTTGATAGGATCCTCTTCGTAGATGTTGATTTCAAGCCGCAATAATAACGTCTCGCCCTCTACGTAATCCACCCAGTCAAAGAACGAACAACAACCTCTTTAACTTTTCAGAAAGTATTATTCTCAAATGACTGCTAGACCCTTTTGTTTTATATTTTCTCTTGGTAAACCTAACACATTAAAGGATTATTTTTCCTTTTATTTTCTTTGATATCATATATATATAAAATGAGATTATTCATTTATTATTACAGAAACAAATGGAAAGTCAAGAAAAAGAATTATATTCTTTCCAAAAGAATATCACTTTCCATACCCTTTTATAATTTGACCAAATTTATTATAACTATTTGTATTAATAATTTCGATAAACTATATGCAATTAATATTTTATATGAATCAAACTCATATATTAATTTTAACTATGTTCTCTATTTGTGTACAACAAGTTTGTATGTATAATGTGTTCAATATTTAGCCATTAAATTAAATTAATTACTTAATTAATTTAATTCATCTGACAGCTAAATACAATACCAAATGTATTTGGATTCTGGTCACTTCAACTATAGGGTGTAACCATGTAGTTACTTGTAACATTAGTAGAAATACTAGAATGCTCCTAATATTACAAGCAATGAGTGACATCTAGTATTGCGTCATTGCTACCCAAGTTACAAGAAGTCATGATTCTACATAACCTTTTTGTGACAGTTTTTTCATCTATTATATTATTTCATCCTTAATATCTAGATTGGACACAAGTCATGGAATAGTCACACTTATATAACCCAATCTCATATTTCTTGATATTTTGAATAGACTATATTAAACAAGTAAGTGTGATATTCATATCAATTTATTCGAGCATGGTCATGCATTTCTAGCCTCACTTCATCAAGAGGCCTAAGATATTTCTTCCATTATGTAGGAGGGACAAATCCTATCTTAATTAACCATCTCCCACTACATACATTGTGGCATACCCAACATCATTCTTTATAGTATAACCTATTATGGTAGACATTTGACTATGTCAAAATATACAACTCACAATGTTGGGACAATGATGATCTCAAGTTTGAGGATCATATACATGGTTATCACTATGAGTAATGTTGTGACTATTACATAATAATCCAAGAAACATACTCATAACAGGTCAGTCTAGTATGTTGTTCTCTAATACATACTTATGTATCAATGTTGACATCTCTATGTCAATGACAACACTTTGTCATCAATCAACTACACATTATTCTTAATGCATTATCATTATCCAAGCCCACAATAATACTTGACTAAGGACCTTTCAAGAATAATCATATTACTCTCAGGACTTTATTATTAACCAATTTATTTATACACACAGAAAAAGAAACTAAAATAATAATGGTAATGTCTTATATTAACAAGCAAGGTAAAACAAGTATGTGATTACAATCATATCATGATTGGTCTTTGGGAATACTCTAACAATTTACCAGGACAGTGAACCCGGGGTAGTCCGCCAGGACATTAAACATGGAGAATAATGTGTAATGCCATAACTAGGCTGTGTTAACAGGACAATAAACATGGGGCATAGTTTGTAAGACCATTATTCAACTATGGCAGCATATGGAGTCCATTAGGACAATAAATGCAGGATGGTTCACTAGGACGGTAAACATGGGATAGTCTACTGGGACAAGAAATGCAAGTCAGCTAAGATGATACTCATGGAAAATCACTCAAACGAGAAAAAATGCAAGTGTTGACAAGAGATAGCTAGCCAATGAGTTTGAGGATTGCATCAGAAAAGGCAAAAGAAATAGAAATGGGAAAGTTTGCCAAGACGGTAAACAAGGAAGTCGGGAGGGCATATAGTGGTAACGCAGCTAGAATTAATTATGGGAATAATATGCCAATAATGCCTTGTATATAGGCAAACGAAAGAGGATTTATTCATGGATCGCAAGTAAAAATCCACCATTAAGAAATGCTAAAAAGTGCTTAAGGAAACTATATATGTTAGAGGAAGGTCATAGAAGAGTAACTAGAGATTCACTACAAGTAAAAGGCTTCATTGAAACGATAATTTATACGGGGAGGCACAAACGTATATAATTCGGTTAGTCTAATCTGTAAAGAGGGGTTAGTTGGAACCTATGGATACAAAGAGGTACTAATAGGGATTATCCAAGTGATAGTTATGTCTATCAAGAATATTCCTCTTTGAGGGGAATCTATTATGAATACACCTGCAATAGAGTTAGTTCTGTAGGGAATCATCATATTAGAGAAATTGTTAAATTGAATGGTTGCACAGGTAATAGTCTATTGGATAATGTAGCCCAAATCAGTCCACTATAAACAGACATGTTCCTTAAAAGTAAGGTATTGCAAATAAGGCAGATTACAAGAAAATAATCCAAATAACTTTTCAACTGGAGTGTAGGGTGGAATGATATTTAGTCTGCCAAAGTGGTGTGGGTCCTCATTAGTTAACCTAACTAATGAGATGACAGTAAGTCCTTCAAGACTATAATAAGAAAATGGAGTCCGCCAAGACTAGTAAAATTTGGAATGTTCGCCAAGGAAGACATAACCAAAAGGTTCTTAGGATAGAAGTTTAGGAGGACTACATTATAAATACAAGGTGGGAAAGAGAATTCATACTGATAATTGACCATCAAACTTTGTAATTAAAGATTTAATATAAAAGTTATAAGTAGATGGGCATCACGAGCAGGGGATGGATGAAAGGAAGAATGTTTGTGAAGAAATGACAGAATTCACAGTTTTGGCAGGACTTTTAAGAAACCATAAAAACTAGTGGAATGGCTTTAGGGTTGACCAGAGGAAGACCACTTAACGATCTATCTACCAATAAAAAAGCTCAAAAAAGGAATAAAAAATCACCCTTCTAGATTAAGGGAAATCATTTAAAAACTCTCAGGGATTAAACATGTTTAGTTTCTTTTCATTTACTACCCCTGCAAGATGGGGTCTTTTTCTAGTAATGCAGTAAAAAAACTCGCAAAGTTCTTATGAACTTACAGGATTTTGGCTTATGTTTTGTAGGACTCATTGTATGAGTAAAGATGGACCAAGCCAGACAGTGTTAGTTCGAGGATCATTGTCAATTAAGTGCCACAATAATGCTCATTGAACCACCACATATCCGACCACATATGTGTGCATTAAAATTAGTAAATCATATATCACATACAAGTATTCTCACATATTATCTGTCATAATAATATCACATTCCACAATTCAACATATACTTACCGAAATTTTTCTTGCTTTCATTACATATTTGCATTATTAGCATATCATTATCACTGTCATTTGGCATGTTGATTGTACTAGAAAGAACAAATGTTTTCTCCCTACTTATTGGTTAATTTGTTCCCATTTAGTTATCTTTAACATACATTTAGCATTTTTAGTTTAGTAAATTACATTTTATAACCCAGTGAATCCTAGCCTATTTTATCCTTAATTTTGCTATCTTTCTACACTAATGTAGCTGCATTAGTTAACTCCAGATTGTGTCTAGAATTGTCACCGTAGTTGACAATTGTTTGATAAGAGCCAACCATGCGTGAGCTATCCAATCTAGTATAATTGCCCTGTACGTACAAGTATAGAAGAATCCTGAGGGAAGAACACCTGTACAGTTGAGAAGAACATAAAAGGTTAACGTGATAAGAGGAATGGACGAAATTTTTGGCAAAACCACCATTCTCTTACCCTATTTTGAAGCTTGCGACCATGGCAGCTTGAGCCTCCTACGGGTGAGCCAACGTGAAGACTAATTCAAATCCACTCCTGGCGAGGAAATCTAAGTGCAGAAAAACGAGGGGAAATGGAGAGATCTAGTCAAGTAGCCTAGGAATAGTATTCTCCATTTGATTCTTTCTTATTTATTTAAAAACGCTGGTGATTACTTTATGTTTTCTATTGTATAGAAGTACAATGAATGTTTTGTTAAATGTTATCTTATTAAGTCTTGTTTTTATTGTTTAATCTTAGGGGTTTGAATGTTCTAAACACGGAAGTGTTATTACAGTCGCTAACACTAGAAGGTGGAGTGACAATTTGAGCTAATAAGCATTTCAGCGGAAGTTGAGTAAGGACTAAAGGAATTTAGTCCACTTGTTCTTAATAGTCTCATACTGCCATCATTAGAAAGTGAGATTAATGTGCATGGTTAAGTCCCAGATTAAATAAAAGAGTGACGTTTGGTAAGATATACATTAATTTTTATTGCGTCGACAATCACCTATCTTTTATACCTTGTAAGTACTTAGTATACTGTTTAAGCTTCAAGTTGGGGATCCCAATTTATTATTAACATATTTTATTTTAGTGTTTTGAAGATATTGCTCCGACAATTACCTATAAAATTTAATTCAATTTCTTTTAGCTATTGCATCGACATTAATAGACAAAGAACTACCATCCTATGGGATCGATATCTGACAGACTCAGATATGTCTACTATACTTGCATCGACAGTGTATGCTTGCACATTTTTGCTGTCACGTTAACAGCCCATCACATGTATATCATGACCACAACACAACACAATTCACAATAGTCACCACACATGTCTCATACCACAATATCGCATCATAATAATCAATCCACAGTTATTCACATAATCACATAATTTGTCAAAATAAAGCAAGGGAAATAGAAAGCTTACACTCAGATTTTAGAGTAGGGGTTTAGGCTACAACTAAATTTCCCAAATAACGCATTGAATCATGTCCACAAGTAACTCACCAATACGCTTTCGCCAAAAAGTTGAAAGCTTAAACTAGCTTTTTCTTTATCTCTACTCGTAGAAGGTCCTAATGAATTCGAAGCTTCAACACAATAATTCACACAACAATACATTCAAAAATTAGCCAATGACTCACCACAAGCAATCAAAAACATAAGCCTAAACTAAGTTCTCATGTAACCGAAACCTTTAACATATGCAACTTGAAATCCAACTATCTCGATCTACAGTTAATTTTTTCACCTAAACGGAGTTTCATTCATCTAATTATTCACCTACTACTAATTCTCAACCTTTAAACTACAACAAAATACTCAATTTATAGTATCAACTTTTTCGACATGTTTTATGGCTATTTCCCAAAAATTCATTAAAACTAAAGAAATCTTTAATGAAACTTCAAAGTTTAAAAACCTCTTAATCATGTTAAAATTAATTGAAAAACACTTTGAAACCACATTTTTACCCAAAATCCTGAAATCCACAATTAACGAGCCAATTTTCGATTTTTATTCAAAACATGTGATTTAATGGCTAAAATATTAGTTTTAAAGACTAAATAACATTTAAAACTATTTAGGAGTTGAATCGTTACCTTAGACAATGAAAAACCAAGCGTTTGATCGAAAACCCAAAAAACTCACAAGCTTGACAATGGAGAAATCAATGGTGTTTTTGGGTGTTTTTCATAACTTCTATAAAGATTTATAACTTAAGAGATGATAGAAATCAAAAGGATTTAGGATTTGGAATTCAAAATCGATTGGGAGAGTTAAGAGAACTATGGATGGCACAAGTATGAGAGCAGAAGAAGATTAACGTGAAAATAAAACTATAAATGGGGGTTTTTAGGTTTGATTTTAAAATCTGGTCTAATTGCCTCTTAAAAACTCTAAGTTTGTCTCTTTTACAAATCAATCCTTTTTTCAAAATTAAAGGTATTTCAAACTCATTTTTAAAAATTGATTTAATTTTCTAAAAACCATAGTAAAAAAATTACTGATAAATCATGTCACAAAATTCCGAACACTCTAAAGTTAAAATCCCTAAAATATTCCTAAAACTCTTAGGCCCTATTTTGGGGTGTTATAAATTTTTGAAGATGGAATCAAATCTTTCCCTTACTTCCTCATCTTGATTCACAATTGGAGTTTTGGCAAAAGTCTTTAAAAATCTCATTCTCTTTCGAGACATGATAATTTTTCCCGAAAGAAATGAAATTTTTTAGATTTTTGATGTGAAGGTTACAACAGCAAGAAGATTGCGACGACGATGAAGTTGCAGCAGCAAAAGTATTGCAGTAGAAAGGTTTGCTATGACGAAGGAAATGCAACCGTGATAGTAAGGTTATGCGACAAGGGAGAAAAATTTAGAAAAAGCTCTTGGGATGTTGAGACTGTAACACCCTAAACCCGGCCTAGACGTTATGGCCAAATCTGCGATGTCACATTAAAGTGTGTTTTGAAAAGCATCGTTCTATTCGAAAAGTCCGTACTATATTAAAACCCTCGTAGTGCTCTTTTACAAAACTTTTAAGTATTTTGTTCGTTGTTAAAAACTCAAGTAGGATTAGCGAAAGTCTAATCATTTTTGATTGTTATTACACTTTAAAGACAATGTTTGTTGCAGAAGCTTTTGAAATATACTGTAATAGCGTGGTGTTTTGAAAACATTTATTTTTTGAAAATTTGTGTCCTACTACTAGTAGATATAAATCAAAATAAGTAAACCCCAGATTAAAGTAAAAATTTAAAGAGGCCTTGTTACATAACAAATAACCAAAATTAAATGGTTTAAAGATTAAAAGTTTAAAACAGTAGCAAAAGTAGTTGTGTGGCCTCCATCGAGTCTCTCGCAGCATTGACCTACCTAAGGATTACCTGCACAGGAAAGCAGAAGGGTGAGTTTATGAAAAACTCAGTGTGTACTCCCTACACAATAATCAGTCAGACTGTAGGTGATACGTGACATTCACAATAGGTTTTAAAGATTTATAATTAATCGTTCTTGAAACTAACTATTATCACGATGAAGGCAAGTGTACCTATCGAATAGTAGTATAGCTTTAGCAAGACCAGATTGTCGAACCCAAAGGAACCAAGAGTACTAGTAATTACTTCCTTTTTATTATCTAGCCTAAAAGTTAAAGGGTTTGTTTATCTAAATTAATTAACTAAACTAAGGATGCATAAAGAGAAATTGGGGAAAAACTTTTGGGGAAATTCGATTTATTAAGACAATACCCAAGGAAAAATCCTTCTAGACTTCACTTGTTATTTGACTCTGAATCAAATGATTTATTCACTTGACTTGATCCGTATAAATGCCTAAGTTATACTATTATCTCTCTCGAGACTAATAACGTCTAACTCTAGGTTGATTAATTGAAATCTCTTTCTAATTAACGCCCTAGTGTTGCATTAACTCAATATATGGATCCCTTATTAGGTTTCACCCTAATCCGGCAAAATCTTATCACCCTATCTCTAGGCGTGCAATCAACTCCGCTTAATTACGACAAATTTACTCTTAGATAGGGTCTTTTTCTCCTCTGAATAAGAGCATTAACTTGAATCAATATCTTGGAATATTAAAACAAGAATTAAGAACACATAATTAAGACCAAGTTAAATATTTATCATACAATTCAGATAATAATAACAAGATCTTTCTTAGGTTTCATTCCCCTTAGGTATTTAGGGGGTTTAGTTCATACTTATGAAAGAAAACATCTCGGAAGAATAAGGATAACAAAACATAAAGAAAACCCAAAACTCCTGAATGGAAATTGAAGGGAGATCTTCAGTCTTGACGATGAATTCGGCTTCTGAGATGGATCAATCAGCTTCCCTTGAGTAATTTCTTACCTCCTACTCCATGTGTCAATTCTAAGTGCCTCCTAAGGTGTTTAAATAGGATTTTGAATGCCTAAGAGCCCTCAAAAGTGGCCTTTTCCGAATAGGATTATACTTGGCCTTGGCAGGGACATGCCCGTGTGCGATTGCTCTAGCCCGTGGTCAGGACTGTTAAATAGGCACAAGCTTGTAGTCTACCCATGTAAGTCGGGCTTTAATCTGCCAAATGGACACGGCCGTGTGGCTTACCCATGTGGCTTACCCGTGTGAGGAAGCCCAGGCTGTGTTGATTTCCCATGTGGGTTTATTTTCTCCGTTTTCGTCCCGTTTTTGGCTCTTTTTTTACTCTCCTATGCTCACCTAAGTATAAAACATGAAATTAAAGAGTTAGGAGCATCGAATTCACCAAATCTAAGGAGAAACCATCCATAAATGAGCTAAGCATGGGATAAAAATATGTATAGATTACGGTTTATCAAATACCCCCACACTTAAGTGTTTGCTTGTCCTCAAACAAAATCCTCAACTCAAAATCAAAATAAATTCTTCTCAATTTATAATCCCTATCAACAATATCTCAAAATAATCCATAAGTAACCATACATTGAAAATTCAACTAAAAGTACATCAAAGTTTCAAACATTCCAAGTTGAGCATTTTATCATGAAAACATAGGTGTCCCCCTTCATCTAAGTAATCACCTTTGATCAAAATATCACAGAGTTAAACATCCTCACTAAAGATTCACTCAAATCACTCGAGGTGTTTAAGGACATCAAATACAGTACTCATTAGTCAATATGAAAAGTTATTACCATAGGCTTGCATGAAAATCAAATCTCCACCACTATATATTGAGATGATACATCAATCAAAAAGGTCTTTAGAGGGTTGTAACATGGCTTTGGTTAGGGGGTGTTGTCATAAGCTGAAAGAAAAGGTTAGAATCGAGATTGAATTGAAGAAATCACCTAACTAGAAAAATAACTAATTATCAGTTGAATACAAGTGAGCTTCTTATCAGTATATGGAATTAACACTCAAGCTCAAAAATGATGAATTACTACTAATATGTATGTAAGTGTTTTTTTATTTTTTTTATTTTTTTAAGAACAAGTCAAGTAATATAGAACTTAATTGTTGCAAAGAAGAATAAAACATAGCTAAGCAATTAGTTCAATTCAAATCTCGACAAAAATAGGGATCAAATTAGGGGATTTTAACAATAATGGGTTATGGGTTAATATTGAGGGTAAATCAATTGATAGCTTGTTAGGCTCAAAGGGGTTCACTAAGGGTTAATTATGAACATAGGCTTTTGTGGAGTGAGTGGGTTAAACCTAAGTGTCTTTATCATCTCGACATATCAAATCAAATGGTGTGGTCTTGACATGCATAATCAAGCAAGTTCTAGAATAACAAATCAATACTGAGGCACTCATAATAAAAGTGAGCATGAAAGAAATAACATATTCTCTAAAGGCTCAAGATCTCACAAAAATTATGGTTTTTTGATGTTTAAACTTGTGAATTTAAACTCAAGATAATATCTAAACTTGGGGAAAAACCTAAAAAATTTTAATTCTCAAAAATCAACTTATCATGCTTGATTCCCTAATGTCTTAAAGTTTAAACGATTAATGCATAAATGCCTATATTTTAATTCAAGACATATCAATAAAAATCATAACTGAATCAAAATTCATTCTAATAGTGGTATGAGAGGATCACATAAGAACAAGGCAAAATTCAGGGATTTCTGATAATGATATAGAAGACCCCCCACACTTAAGATATACATTACCCTCAACGTACAAAGATAGATATATTGAAAAATATAGATATATAGATAAGATAAGGAGAGAAGTGAAACTTCTTGAATGATGAATGAACTCCTTAAATTGGAGTTGTGGAGAATAATCGGCCAAAATAATGATGAGAGTAGAAGAGGATACTCCGGTGGTGGTAGAGGTTCATTAGTCTATAAGCTCTGGGCCAAAAGAATATTATATCTGGTAGTAGCTATGGTCATGGTCGAGTAGGACATGGCAGTCATGGAGAACCTTTTCCGGTGGAGTTTTTAGTTCCTAAGTGATGATGAGCTTTGGAGCTCTTTATAACTGTGATAAAATCAAGAACTCTTCAGGAAATATAAGGAAGCATAATTACTCGTAATGAAATAGCCGAAACTATAAATTATTCAATAAAAATTATAGAACCAAAAATTAAAATAATATTAAAGGAAAATAAAATAAAAAGCACTTAAAGAAGATAAATAAAGATAAAAGTGGAAATAAAAATAAAAAATAAAAAGTCTTTAAATATCTTCATCGCCAGATGGTTCGCGAGGTGCTGGTGGCGATGAGATGTGAAGGTGCTGACAAATCTGATGAAGAGTAGCATCAATGTGATCAAAACGATGAAAACACTGCTGCTCAAATTGAGTAAGGCGCTCAGAGATGTCAGAGTATGAATCTGCCGCATGAACTGATGATGGATGAGTGGTGGCTGAGACGGTGGGTCCTCATGACGTGGAGGGACATCATTAGTAATGTCCTCTGGGTCCTCCTCGTCGGTGGACTGGACGAGGCGATATTGAGAAGGGTGGGTTCTATTTCATTTCTCGATCATCCTCATACGTAGCATGCTCGAGATGCCCTGTGGAGACATCTGGCCGATGAGAGTGAGGGAGGATGATTGTGCCGCTGTGTTGAGGAGCCAAAGTGCCGATCCAATCGAGTCACATAGGGCCCAATAGAGATAACTCCTCTCCTATGTCACTCCATCTGATGGCGGATGGTGAGGGCAATGAAATAGGCAAGGTGAAAGACTTGCCTGTTCGCCATGCTCCACAGGAAATAGGCGTCGTGAGTGTTGATGACACTGGTGCTCTCTCGCCATCCTATCAGAGTGTAGGCCAAGATGGCATGCAGGTATCGCAGGGACGGGGCGAGGGCTGATGCCTTAGAGCGGCTAGGATCATAGGTGGGCAAGGCAGGGACAAGGTCCTTCCAGCACTTTGAGGGAGAGTAGTGGATGTGGCGATGGAGGGTGTCAAGTTCATTGTCGTCCATGAACTCCTCAGTGTACAGCCCTAGTGCAATTCCAAACTCCGGTACACTCAACTGGTGCACTAGACCACCAAGGTGGAACTGGACCGTTCTAGGATCGTCGAAGTTTATCATGACAACCTGAAGATGGAAGGTTGAGCAGATTTCCATTGTGAGCTCGAGGTATGTCAATTCGATGATCTTAAAGAAGAGCCCCCACGGTTCAATCCTTAAGAGGGATCAGACCGCGTCAGCCATTTGAATTTGTTCAAGTGCGGCCTAGTCAATGCAGCAACCCATACCTAGAGGTCGGGCTCGTAATATCTGAAATAGTTCCTCTTGGGGTCCCAAGGGAAACTAGAGGAACGGGTGCCTAATCTCTGGGGTGGGACCCGAGGTTGACACTGTTCCTTTCCTCTTCTTCGAGGTGGGGACAATAGTCTTCTTACCACGTGAGTTTGACATTGTATACCTACAATAAAGAGTCAGAGTTAAATACTCCCTAAGAATGTACGTGTGTTAATACTGAATAAGAATATTTCATGGGGCTCACGTACTAGACTAAAACAACCAAAGCAGATATATCAAGTCATTATTATGAATAGGACTATGAGAGTAATGCAAACGGAAATATCTAGTGAATGAATTCATGTGGGTTTGGTAATATGAAATATGGTGTAGGTAAGCATGAAATCCATGGAAACACAAAAAGAAATGGATAAATGTATCCTAGAATGGAAAATTTCTAACAAAGAGCATAAGTATTATTATAACTATCAACATTTACTAAAAATAATCAAATAAAACAAAAACGATCATGAAATAAGGTATGTATTTGAAGAGAATAGAGAGAAAATAGTAAACAAACGCAAGAGGGAAGAGCTTTGGGTCGTCGAAGGTAGTGTTGTGGTCGACGCACGGGTGTGGCAAGTAGGGCATGGGAAGTTGCAGTGGCTAGGGTTAGGGATTTTAGGGAAGGGGGTGATGAATAGTGAGAGGTTTAAAGAGATTTTGGGCACACGGACATGGGGCACGCTCGTGTGCCCTCATTTCAGCCCGTGTGTTTCGCAATTTTGAATTTGGGCGTATCTGAAATTTATCACACGCTCGTGTTCTTTGGGTGTGCTGGTGTACATGGCCGTGTTGCTCGGTCGTGTTATACTTCGTTCACTTCTCCCACGTCCGTGTGTATAGGTGCACGCCCGTGTTGTTTTATCAGTCTTGAGCACGGGCTAAGGCACGCCCGTGTGCCTGACTGTGTGGATTAGAAAACCTGTGTTTCAAGGACTCAGTTACTGAATAGATGTTAAAAACTAAATTTTTAAAGAAATCAATACTGTTAGTGCTCAGGTGGCCTCCCATGAAGCGCTTATTTATAGTCTAAGCTCGACTTACCTCTCTTGTTGCATGGTCATGGTGGTTCGAGGAGTTTACACTCCTCATCCCTACTATCAGTTTTATCAACATAAGGGTTAAGACGAGTACTATTTACCTTGAACGTGCAAAATTTGGGATGAATTACCTCGACTATACCGTATGGAAAAATGCTAAGTACTGTAAGAGGAATTTCTTCATTCAGTTTAGAAGTGGTAATACGAGGATCTGCTGCGTCTAATAGCACTTTGTCTCCAACCTTAATTTGATTTGGGGAAAAATTTAGCTTGTCATGATGTGGTTTTGGTGTATCGTGTGTTATCAGTTTATGTGTGCGCCATTCATCTAGTTCCTCGATTTGCAGCCTTCATACTTCATAGATAGGTATTTTTTTGTTGATTGAACATGGCTCATGTATGTTCTTCGAGCCTATTTCCTGCAAAGTAGGTTGCACCACATGGTCAATTTTAGTAGGATGATTTATACCACCACCTTCAATTTTTGATGTATTACTCGAATTACAAGCTTGAAGGGTGATTGTTTCGTCTCCCACACGAAGTGTGAGTTCACTTGTGCCAACATCAATTATTGTTCAGCAGTTGCTAAAAAGGGTCTCCCTAAAATTAAAGGAACGTTACTATCCTCTTCTATGTCTAAAACAACAAAATCAACTGGAATATAAATTTGTTAATTTTAATGAGTACATATTCAATAATACCCCTAGGAAATCTAATTGTTTTATCGGCTAATTGAATACTCATCCTAGTTTGTTTGGGTTTCCCACGACCTAGTTGCTTAAACATTTTGTAAAGCATGACATTGATACTGGCCCCTAAATCAGCCAAAGCATTATTAACATCTAAGCTACCAATTAAACAAGGAATCGTAAAACTCCCTAGATCTTTTAATTTGTTGGCTAGTTTATTCTATAGTATGGCTGAGCAAACCGTATTTAGCTCCACATGCGACGCTTCATCCAACTTCCGCTTATTTGTTAAAAGCTCCTTTAAGAATTTGACTGCGTTTGGCATCTGTGAAAGGGCTTCAATAAACGGTAAGTTAATATGTAATTTCTTTAATAATTTAAGGAATTTATCAAATTGTTCGTCTGTGCGGTCTTTTCCTATCGCATTGGGATATGGCACACGAGGTCTGTACTCTTTACTTACCAGTGTTTGTTCATTGTTGTCTTCCTCACCTCTGCTTTTACTTACCACAATTCCTTACCTCGGTTCTGGTTTAGGTTCCACTAACCCTTCCTTGTCTTGGATGGTAATTGCATTGAGTTGTTCCCTTGGGTTAGATTCAGTGTTACTCGGCAGGCTACCTTGTGGTCATTTAGATATTAATTTGGTGAGCTATTGTAACACCCCTATCCCGTAACCGTTGTCGGAATAGGAAAGGGGTATTACCAGACTTGTAACTCATGTCAGAACAGTAAAATTTTAAACTTTTTCTTGAAATAAAGATCATTCATTTAGATAAATGCTAAATACAGCCAGGGATAAAATTAAACTTCTATAAGTACACATTCAAAGGATGCCATTTTCGCATGGCTTATATACATTAACCAGAATATTATTCTGCTACTAGTCTATTCTATACATGCCATATAATAATCCAAAACATAGCAGTACCAAACAGTGGATAGTGATAGTGTGACGAGTTGTTGACGATTCCCGAGCAAAGGCCAAATTTGACAATCTATAAAATAGAGAAACGTAACAACAGAGTAAGCTTTCAAGGCTTAGTAAGTCTTAAGTAAAACAATTAACTTTGCTGGATTAAATACATTTATAACTTACAAAAAATCCAAGTGAAGTCTCGATGGGCTTAATAAGCCTACACAAGTACATAATACATACCTGGCCAACTTAATGTTTTGAACATCCGTAATTGTTGATTTATTACTAAGTCGCTTAAGATTAGGCCTTACACAAATCACGTTTTGAAATGTCAAGATATATCACCATTCGGTCAAATAGATTAAACCCTATGTATGTACATGTAATTCATCTATTTCATCCAAATTTAAGAGTATATACCCCTTCGCATTTAAAAAAAACATCAATGCTATTTTTGTTTAGTTTAATCAGTCGAACTAAAACATAACACTATAATCACATTCGGTTTCCATATTTGGAAACACATATTCATGTTTTCATATTACATAAACAATTTGATAGAGTCAATACTCGTTGAATATAACTTATAACCATCTCATAAGTGATTCCCCAAGTACATTTGTAATACAAACGAAATCGAATTCACATAGCAAGTAAGTATCACTTACCATATACTTAACCTTTGTACACTTACCATTTCCATAGTTACCAATTACCGATTCAATCTTTCAATACCTCTAACCACTTAATCATATGCACTCATTTCGTGCACATACATAAATGTATATATGTATTTAGGAGCTTAGTTCTTTAGTTCATATTCACATTAATATTTCAAAAAAAACATAACACTATAATCACATGTTACCACATTTCACACAAACTATCACCATTGTAATTCATTAACCTCATTTGAATATAAGCATATAGCGTATACCTTAACTTCATGTCCTAATATCATTCGACTTTAATACATATTTATATATCTATATCTATATATATATCCCTTTCAATAAACTTCCAACTAAATAAGAAAATACACATATGACTTACATTCTTCTCATGACAACCATTCGGCTAAACAACATATAAGTCACTACACCTTCAATTTATAAAACTATCAACACATATTACATATACATTGCTTACGTTTATAAAATAGCCATTCGAATAACTGGCACACATTTAAATTTTAGCCATTTTGGCCTCACCACCTATATATTTATCTTGTGCATCAATTCAGCAATAGCTTATAAGCAACTCAATTAGTTTCATCAATGTTTACAACAAAATCACAGATTCACTACTAGCTGTTTTCTTGAACAACAATCATTAGATTATTTGTAACTAGAGCTACGGAACTCCAAATGAAGTACCGTAAATTTTTCCCAAAAATAAACTCATATATCTTCTATCCATAAAATTTTCATGATTTTTGGTTTGGCCAATCAAAACCAGAATTTTCTTAAAGTTTCCCCTATTTCACTGATCAACTATACTGACCACTCTTCACTACAAATCAAATTTCTCATTGTACAGATTTCAAAATATGTTCTTGTTTATTTCATTTGAAACTAGACTCATTCAGGAGTCTAAAAATATAAATTTTATCTTATAAAAATTTTTGTACTATTTATAATGATTTTCTAAAAACAGAACAGGGGATTTCAGATTCATTCTGACACTGTCACACACAACTTTAAATATCTCTCTATAGGAAATTCCTTTGCTTACACTGTTTATTTTATAAGAAACTAGACTCATTGAGATTTGATTACATATTTTATTCAGTCTCTAATTCCACTCCAACAATTTATGGTGATTTTCAAAATCACGCTACTGCTGCTGTCCTAAGCAGATTATTACAATTTGCTCTTAAATTTCCAAGTCCAAACACTTAAGAACTTAGCATTTGAGTTACATATCATCATATATAAGTACTTCTTATTATCACATACAAATCATAATTTAAATATCACTTTTCTAATAACAAATCGGCTAAGGCTCATAGAAGTAACTTATTCCTTATCATTTTACTATAGGTAATTACACCAATTCATAGTCCCATCTTTACCCGTATTCCATATCATTCTTCATTATAACTAAACTTATATGCTAGAAACTTACCTCGGATGTTGTCGAATGATTTCAACGACTATTCGATTACTTTTTCCTTTCCCCTATCCAACTTTGATCCTCTAAGCTCTTGAGCTAAATCAAACAAATTTACTTCCCAATCAAACATAGTCAAACGACATCCATATACATTTTAAAACCAATTCATTTGAATCAATTGACCACTTAAGTCTATTATCAGTCGTTTTCAAATTTGTGTACTTGATAAGTCACATTAAACAATTATTTATGTAACTTTAATACATATTTATATTCGAATGTCTCACTGACACAAGGCGTATACATAAGGCATTAACATACATATAAATATATTTTAGTCGATTACTCAAGTTATGCACAACATGTATATATATACACTCTCATATTCATTATTATAAATATTGTCGAATACTCATTTAATAATCAACTCATATACTCATACATGGACGATTTGAAATTTCCTTTAACCAATTATACAATCGGCAATGGCTACAATAACTTAACAAGCCTTAGAAACTTCTTTAACCTTTTAACTTCATCTTATTACCCCTAAAGTCCGAATGCACACATAACAAAATATAATGCCAAAACGCCATTAACTAATAAAATCACACATACACAATTTATATACAAATTTCATCCTTACAATGTATATAATTCATTCGGCCATTCATCACTCACCTAACAAAACTTCATATCAAATTCCTATGACCGATCACACATATACTTACATTCCAATATTCGTAATATTCAAAATCACATTCTAAATAAAATAGTCATGAACAATGCCGAATCCTTAAGTGTTCAAACATAAATTTTTACTTAATTCAAAACATATAAACAACATTTGTTCAAGACATCAAACCTCTTTAATTTCGGCTATTACTAATATAAACATTCACAAATCATATTCTTAGGAAGACCAATTTCTTTCCACAACACATTCATCATCAATACTTAGATGAAACAACCAAAATTCCTTCCTTTATACCCTAGCCGAATGCTCCAATCATCCATCAAAATTACAAATTTTAGCATGGGCTAAGTAAGAACCATGATTATTTACCTAAAACAAGTTAAAATTTCACAATTTAACATAATATACTAACCTCCTTAATGACTCAAGTGACCAAAAATTCTTCCCTCCCTTTCTTTCTTTCCTTCGGCCAAGATGAACAAGAATGGAGCTTTATTTTTTTCACCCTTTTTTTTTTATTCCTTAACAATATAAAATTATACAACCATCATAAGTAATTATTTATGTCTATTTTTAATATAAATTCCTCATCATGGCCGGCCACTATAAACAAAAAGGAATATTTGACATGCAAGTACAAGCATTTTATAACATGCATTAATAGGCCACTTTAACATTTACCTAGCACATTTCTAAATTTTCTCACACAAGTCCTATTTAATAAATTTCACATACTATTAACAAAATTTAAGCATGAAATTTTCTCACATGCATATTCATATATAATAATCATCAAATATGTTGGTTAATTAATTTTATGACTCGGTTTTGTGGTCCCAAAACCACTTTCCGACTAGGGTCAAATTAGGGATGTCACAGCTATCCTATTTGAGTTTTGAGCCCTTGGATCGACACTTTTTGATTCTTAAGTGATGTCTCGGTATTCTAAAAATGATTTTCTGACACCGAGATGAATTTTGTTAACATCTCCTCAAGCTTCGACTTTTTCTCTTGTTTCTAGGGTGGTTGTTGAAAGCCTGAAGGTGGTGGTCTCTGATTCCCTTGGCCTCCCCATGAGAAATTTGGGTGGTTCCTCCAACTTACATTGTAAGCATTACTATCAGAATTATTTTGAGATCTAGGATTATTACCCATATAATTTAACTACTCGTTCTCCATGTTGTAGCCATAGGGTGGGTATTCTGAATTGCTTGATCCACCTCCACTTGCTTCGCACTGTATTACTGGGTGAACCTGTGAAGAACCAAGAAAATTGTCAATTTTTCTAGTCAAAAGTTCTACCTGATTGGAGAGCATGGTGATCGAGTCGACGTTAAAAATGCCGGCTGTTTTCGTTGGCTTTGTCCTCATGACTTGCCATTGATAATTATTTAGTGACATTTCTTCTATAAATTCATAAGCATCCTCAGGTGTCTTATTATTGATAGTTCCACCAGCAGCTGCGTCAATCATCTGTCTAGTCAAAGGATTCAGGCGATTGTGAAACGTTTGAACCTGTAGCCAGAGTGGTAACCCATGTGAGGGCATCTTCGCAAAAGGTCCTTGTATCTCTCCCATACATTGTAGAGTGTTTCTAAATCCATCTGCACAAAAGAATAGATATCGTTACGTAATTTAGCTGTTTTAGCCGGTGGAAAATATTTTAATAAAAACTTTTCGGTCATTTGTTCCCAAGTAGTGATTGACCCTCGTGGTAACGAGTTCAACCACTGTTTAGCTTTGTTTCTCAATGAAAAAGGGAATAACCGAAGGCGAATGGCATCATCAGAAATGCCATTGATTTTAAAAGTGTCACAAAATTCTAAGAAATTTGCCAAATGAGCATTTAGGCCATCGTCCTACAAACCATCAAACTAAACAAACTGTTGGATCATTTGAATGGTGTTAGGTTTCAGTTCACAATTATTCGTAGCAACAACAGTCCTAACTATGCTCGATTCAGTTCCGGTTAAAGAAGGTTTAGCATAATCATATGTAGTACGTGGAGCAGGATTTTGATTTACTGGATCAGCAGCAATTGTAGAAGGTAGCGGATTTTCCTGGTTTTCAGCCATCTCCTCGGTTGTGGTTAAATTATCGTCCTCATGCTCTTCCTCCGCGTATCGTAAGCTTTGCCTTATTTCTCGTTAGTTTCTACGAACTATACGATCAACCTCACTATCAAATAGTAATGGTCCCAATGGGTTTCTTCTAGTCATACACTATAAAAACCTGCCAGGAACGAATAAAAGAAAAATTAGAAAAGAAAACAAAAATTTAAATTGCAAATAAAGTAAAATGGCTAAAGTAATAAAAATCGAGTGTTCCTAATATCTTAGTTCCCCGGCAACGGCACCAAAAACTTGATACATGATATTTGTGACAGGTTTTAAAGATTTATAATTAATCATTCTTGAAACTAACTATTATCACGATGAAGGCAAGTGTACCTATCGAACAGTAGTATAGCTTTAGCAAGACCAAATTGTCGAACCCAAAGGAACCAAGAGTACTAGTAATTACTTCCTTTTTACTATCTAGCCTAAAAATTAAGTGGTTTGTTTATCTAAGCTAATTAACTAAACTAAGGATGCACAGAGAGAAATTGGGGAAAACCTTTTCGGGAAATTCGATTTATTAAAACAATACCCAAGGAAAAATCCACCTAAACTTCACTTGTTATTTGACTCTGAATTAGACAATTTATTCATTTGACTTGATCCGTAGAAATCCTTAAGTTATACTATTATTTCTCTCGAGACTAATAACGTCTAACCCTAGGTTGATTAATTGAAATCTCTTTCTAATTAACACCCTAGTGTTGCATTAACTCGATCTATGGATCCCCTTATTAGGTTTCACCCTAATCCAGCAAAATCTTATCACCCTATCTCTAGGTGTGCAATCAACTCCGCTTAATTATGACAAATTTACTCTTAGACAGGGTCTTTTTCTCCTCTGAATAAGAGCATTAACTTGAATCAATATCCTAGAATATTAAAACAAGAATTAAGAACACATAATTAAGAACAAGTCAAATATTTATCATACAATTCAAATAATAATAACAAGATCTATCTTAGGTTTCATTCCCCTTAGGTATTTAGGGGGTTTAGCTCATACTTATGAAAGAAAACATCTCGAAAGAATAAGGATAACAAAACATAAAGAAAACCCAAAACCCCTGAATGGAAATTGAAGGGAGATATTCAGTCTTGACGATGAATCCGGCTTCTGAGATTGATCAATCAGCTTCCCTTGAGTAATTTTTTGCCTCCTACTTCGTGTGTCCATTCTAAGTGCCTCCTCAGGTGTTTAAATAGGCTTTTGAATGCCTAAAAGCCCTCAAAAGTGGCCTTTTTCGAATAGGATTATACTTGGGCTTGGCAGGGACACGCCCGTGTGAGATTGCTCCAGCCCGTGGTCAAGGCTGTTAAATAGGCACGGGCGTGTAGTCTACCCACGTAACTCGGGCTTTAATCCTGCCAAATGGACATGGCCATGTGGCTTACCCATGTGAGGAAGTCCAGGTCTTGTTGATTTCCCATGTGGGTCCATTTTCTCCATTTTCGACCTGTTTTCCGCTCTTTTTTTTTACTCTCCTATGCTCACCTAAGTATAAAACATGAAATTAAAGAGTTAAGAGCATCGAATTCACCAAATCTAAGGAGAAACCATCCATAAATGTGCTAAGCATGGGATAAAAATATGTATAGATTACGGTTTATCAGTAGGCAAATACAGTTTGGGCCTAAGCCCATTTCACTGATTGTGTATCAGTAAGGCCATGGCCCATTACAGTAATAGTATCAGTGTGGGCCTTAGCCCATTACTGTAATAGTAATAGAAATGCAATTAGAAGTCCTACCCATCCATCCTCTACACTCCACTCTGTCCAGCCCTACACTCCACGTGGGGATAAAATCGACCCACCTATCCCTACACTTCAAAATATAGCACTGGTTGCGGCACTAAACAGTAGTTACAGCAGAGCTGCCAGTACAATACACTTCCTCCAAATATATCAACCCACCCCCATGCAACATGTCTTGTCATAATATCATACGTGTACGCAAAAATGTCATGCTCGAATACAGTCATACATAACATAGGGGTATATCAGTCATTTCATCAGTATGAGGTCTAAGTGTACTTACCGACCCAACAGTAGGTCTACAGTTGCCTTGGGCAACCCGTGCAACCTTAACAATCAAGCAGTGAAAATGAGCCCAAAGCTCATAACAAGGCCCATGTTGGCCCATACGCCTGTGTGGCTCATAAAGCCCAAAAATTACCTTGGTCGTGTGAACTACACAGCTTAACCCAATAATCTCCACACGTTCATGTGGTTTATCCGTGTGGGGCCCATGAGCCTGTGGGGCCCTACACGACCTATTTCAGCCTAACGTGGCCCAGAATGACCTAAGCCCATGAAATTGCTCATGGTGGCCTCTACTATCAAACGCCCACGTTTTATGCATTCGGATCACTACACGAGCGAGCGCACGCACGTGTAGTGTCAAAAGTCATATTTTTTGGCTTTTGTCGTTTAACAATTGTTGCAATGTGATTACACACTTGATTGCAAAAATGCGCTACTGGCTCGTGAGTATTCCAAAACTATCACAATCAAAACTTCGATCAAACACTTATCCAATGAATTGAAAAGAACCCTAACCAACACTTGCATAAGAAATTACCTACCACCAGCTTTGACCGGTCTCCCTAGAACCGTTGCAAAAGATCTAATCAGAAGGCCTTAGTGGTTTCCTACACTCCAATAGACCTTATCAACCATCAAACAATAGAACAGTTTGAACTAGTTGAACAATCACTTACTGAAAACATAATGCCCAGACTAGAAGGAAGAATATTCGGCCTACACCCACAAGAGCCGGAAGTACTCAATTGACAGAGGCAAAAAGGAACACTTGTACCTTTCAGTAAACAGTAACATAGAGAGATATTAGATCAAACTATAAGTGTGACAAAAGAGAGAAAGAGAGAGAGAAAGAATAACCACGTACCCTCACACCTGATTCGGCGAACTACTACCACTCCCCTACACCTTGATCCACTCCTCAAATCTCCCTTCTAATCCCTCAACCGACCAATTCAAATCCCTTTCAAACTCCTCCTAAAATTCAGCCACACACTCCTCTGCCCCTCAAACACTCCAACCACCAAATAGCTTCAGAGTTCTACCGCTACTCCACTTCCTACACAACACAGCAACAAAATAAACACCCCTTGTGCGTAACAGGGCTCGAACTCAAGACCTACTAGTGGCAGTAGCATGCCACTATCCCCTAGACCAACAACCTTTTAATTTCTTGATTTCCCCACAATTATTTAAAAACCCATTATCTGGAAACAAGGGTTTTATTCAATTTAAACAAAATTTTTGCTGAAGCCAGGGCTTGAACCCAGGACTTTCCACACTTCTTAGGACACTTAACCATTAAAGAAAGCAAGCCAATATGCAACATAACATACAAATTTAATCACTTAATATTTGGGGCATTACAGCCCTACCCCCTAAAAAATTTCGGCCTCAAAATTTACTTGATCAAAACAGATGAGGATATTATTGCCGCATTATATCCTCGGGATCCTATGTGGCTTCCTCAGAACTGTGATTATGCCATAGTACTTTAACCAGTGGAACAGACTTCCTCCTCAGAACCTTCACATCACAGTCTAAAATCTAAATTGACTCTTCCTCAAAGGTTAGATTTGGCCTAACCACAATCTCTTCAGTTGAGACTATGTGTGCAGGACCAAAATGATACCGCCTCAGCAGAGAGACGTGGAACACATCATGAATCCGGTCTAACTCTGGAGGTAACTCAACTTGATAGGAAACTGAACCCATAAGTTTTAGTATGCGGAAAGGCCTAATGAACCTAGGGCTTAGCTTACCCTTCCGTCCAAACCTCAGAACCTTCTTCCATGGCGAGACCTTGAGAAAAACTAAGTCCCCCATAGAGTATTCAATCTCCTTACGCTACAGATCCACATATGACTTCTGTCTGTCAGATGCCGCCTCCAGTCGTTCCTGAATCAATTTAACTTTATCCTTGGTATCAAAAACTAACTCAGGACCCAAAACTCGCCGCACACCTAACTCAGTCCAACACGAAGGAGTACGACACCTACAACTATATATTGCCTCGAAAAGTGCCATCTATATGCTAGACTGGTAGCTATTATTGTATGCAAACTTTGCCAACGGTAAGTAATCCTCTTAACTGCACCAGAAGTCAATCATACAACTCTTTAACATGTCCTCTAGAATCTGAATCACCCTCTCTGATTGACCGTCTGTCTGAGGATGGTACACACTACTGAAGTCCAACCTTGTACCCAAAGCCTCGTGTAACTTCTTCTAGAACCGAGACATGAAACAAGGATTTCTATCAGATGTTATGGAAACTAGTACCCCATGCAGTCTCACTATCTCAGATACATACAGTTTAACCAGTTTTTGCAGCGAGTAATCGGTACGAACCGGTATGAAATGGGCAGACTTGGTCAATCGATCCACGATGACTGAATCCTTCTTAGTAGGTGTTAAGGGCAGCCCACTAATGAAGTCCATAGTCACTCTCTCCCACTTCTACAGCAGAATCTTAACTGGCTGAAGTAACCCTGAAGGTAACTGGTGTTCAACCTTAACCTGCTGACAAGTATGGCATTTACCCACGAAGTCGGTAACTTCCCGTTTAAGACTTAGCCACCAATATAACTCACGTAGGTCTCGGTACATATTATTTCCACCAGGATGTATAGCATAAGGACTACTATATGCCTCTTGTAATATAGACTGCCTCAAATTAACATCTTTCGATACACAAACTCTCCCACAGAAACAGAATACCCATTCGCTATTCAATCCAAAATCTGAAGTTTCCCCACTCTCTAGCTGTTGGAATCGAAGACCGAGTGACTCATCCTCCATCTGCTTACCCTTAATCTATTCAATCCATGTCGGTTTAACCTGAAGTTCAGCCAACAGACTACCATCATCGAATAAGCTGAGACTAGCAAAACAGCCCTACGCTAAATGCGTCGACTACCACATTGGCCTTACCTGGATGGTATTCAATCGAACAATCATAATCCTTAAGTAGCTCAATCCATCTACGCTTCCTAAGGTTTAGCTCCTTCTGAGTGAGAAGATACTTGAGGCTCTTGTGATCCGTGTAAATGATACACTTCTCGTCGTACAGGTAATGCCTCCAAATTTTTAATACGAACACCACCGCGGCCAACTCCAAGTCATGCGTTGGATAGTTCGCCTCATGCGTCTTAAGCTGACGAGATGTATAAGCCACAACTTTAACCCCTTGCATCAACACACATCCTAAACCAACATGTGATGCATCGCTGTAGATAGTGAATTCCTTCCCAGACTCTAGCTGTATTAGGACAGGAGGCCTCAATCAGAACTTTCTTAAGCTTCTCAAAACTTTCCTGCTACTTATCAGTCCAGTTAAACAGCACCCCTTTACGCAACAACTTAGTCAGAGGTGCAGCAATCAACAAAAACTCTTCCACAAAACGTCTATAGTACCCCGCTAGGCCTAGAAAGCTGCGAATCTCAGATACCGACTTAATCCATCCCAGAACAGCTTCAATTTTTCGAAGGTCAACCCCAATCCTTCAGCAGATACCACATGGCCCAGAAATGTTACCTCTTGTAACCAAAATTTACACTTGTTGAACTTAGCATACAATTGTTTCTCCCTCAAAATTTGCAAAACAACTCAGAGATGTGCATCATGTTCATCTTCAGTTCTCGAATACACTAGAATGTCATCTATAAACACCACTACGAACCAATCCAGGTAGGGCTGGAACACCCAGTTCATCAAATCCATAAAAGTCGCTGGTGCATTCGTCAGTCCAAACGGCATCACTAGGAACTCGTAATGACTATAGCGAGTCCTAAATGTTGTTTTGTAAGCATCAGTTTCCTTAACTCTCAGTTGATGAAACCCCGACTGGAGACCAATCCTAGAGAAGACTGAAGCTCCTTGGAACTGGTCGAATAGATCGTCTATCCTTGTTAGGTGGTACTTATTCTTAATAGTCAATTTGTTCAGTTGCGGGTAATCGGTGCACATATGCATGGTTCCATCATTCTTTTTCACAAATAAAACCGGTACTCCCCGTGAAAACACACTAGGGCGGATGAACCCTCGGTCCAGTAACTCTTGAATTTAAGCTTTAAACTCCACAAGCTCTTTCGGTGCCATTCAATAAGGGTCGATGGACACTGGAGCTGTACCAGGTAGGAGCTCAATCCCAAACTCCACTTCACGATTAGGAGGTAACCCAAGCAGTTCATCGGGAAAAACATCCGGAAAATCCTTAATCGTTCTGATATCTTTAACAGAAGGAACCTTAGAATCAGAAACTCCAATGCAGGCTAAATACGCCTCACACCCCTTACGAACCAACTTCTCAGCTCTAAGTGCAGAAATCACATTTGACAGATAATTTTGACGCTCCCCAATCACAACCACCTCATCACCATGCGCAGTTTTCAATATCACTCGCTTAGTAGCACAATTCAAACTCACTTGATGCTTGACCAGCCAGTCCATACCTAGTATTAAGTCAAATTCTCCAAAAGGGAGTTTCATTAAATCCGCCAAAAAGATCACTCCTTAAACCTCTAAAGGGACATCCTTAAACAGTTTATTCACTCTCACTGACTGCCCTAATGGACTCAACACAGTAACGTCACTCGTAGTGTTTTCAACCATCAGACCCAAAGTCTCAAATACAGTATATGCTATATAAGAGTGCGTAAAACCAACATCAATCAATGCAGTATAAGGTACATTATGGATAAAGAACATACTCGTAATAACATATGGAGTGTCCCCATCCTCTCGGTAACGTCCAGCATAAACTAGTGTCGGCTGTGTAACTCCCCGAATTTGGGCCTAAAAGGAATGGGCCTTGAGTAGGGGAACAGTGAGAAGGCTTGACGTAAGTAGTTAGTTGTGCAAGAAATGACACAATTGTATGTATGCTTCAATGGTATCAGAGCCCAGGTTGCAAAACTTGACCGTGGTATGGGTTTTTAAAATTTAAATTTAAAAAAGTTGTTTCCGCATATGTGATATGTTTGAGATATTTCTTCTGAAAAGTGTGGCACAAAGAGTCTCCAGCGCTGAATTTGTAAGTTTCTGAAACTGGTGTTGTTTTCATTAAAAAAGAAGTAGATAGAAATATTATGATTTCTGAGATATTAGACTGTATTGTTACACGTAAAGCTAGAGTTTGTATCTTTCTGTGTATGTTCTGAAAATGGTATGCATGTGTTATTTATCTACTCCGATGGATAGATGGGTTGGTGCGTTCTTGTATTGTTAGGATCAGAGTGCGTAGCGAGAGCGTAGTGTGGTAGGCTAAGTTGTACGACTATTCTGATAGTTGGAAATTTCGAGGAAGAAATTTTTTTAAGGGGGTAGAGTTGTAACGCCCCAAATTTAGGCCTAAAAGAAATGGGCCTTGAGTAGGGGAACAGTGAGAAGGCTTGACGTAAGTAGCTAGTTGTGCAAGAAATGAGACAAATAAATGCAGGATTCAGTAGCTAAGTGTCCTGAAGAGTGTTGGAGAAGTCCTGGGTTCAAATCGAGGCTCAAACAAAATTTTAGTTTTTCCTCTTAAGTGAATCTACACACTAGCACTTAGGTCTTATAATTAATTATGGACAATTTTTATCATAAAAGGAGCCTGTGGTGTGGTGGCAAGGTGGTGTGTAGAGTAACCTTGAGGTCTGAGGTTTGAGTACTGGAGCAACATAAAAGAAGTATTTATTTTGCTACATGGGATGGCTGGTATTTAAGTTAGGTGGGGACTCTAAGTTTGAATGGGTCTTGAGGAATTTTAATAGGTTGTTGGAGAAGTAAATTAAGGAAAGGGTTGAAAAGGAAATCAGAGAGTGGATTATGGAGGAAAAATAGGAAATTTTATGGGGAAGGAGAGTGTTGTGCTGAATTTGGTCTTTAGGCATTGGGGGAAATCGGTTTTAGGCATTTTTGCTATGAGTCATGTTCGTTAAGGGTCATTTTGAGGCTCTCGATTTTCTTTTTTCTGACATTTCAAGCCTTTTTCTCCTCATTTTTGGTTTTTACTTTTTTCCATTGAGTTTCTTTCTACTCTTTGTTTTCCAAAGCTGAATAATTGCAATTGTTCTGTTCGGGTACCTTTTCGGTTCTGGTTTGTTACTTTTTTCCATTCTCCTCTTATCTTTTTGTGCTTAAGTCGATTACTTTAGTGCTTTTGGGTTCGGTTTTGGCAAACATTCCTTGACTTTTTTTTCTACTTTTTCCTTCTTCTTCTCTCGGCCGATTCTTAGCTTCTCTCTCTCTCTATTTCTTACGATTTTTGGGCAATCTTTCTTTCTCTCTTCTATTTTCGATTCTCTTTTCTCTCTCTCAACACTAGGTGAATACCCCCTATCCTCTGCTTTTAACTCTGTGATACTGGCCGAATTCTTCATACCTCCTTCATGGTTGTTTTGACTGGGGGGAACGATTGTCCCATCTGGTACCTCGATTTAAGGGTACACTTTTGGGTGTACTATTGCAGGTCGAATACCTCTTTCAGCCTTTCTTAGTACCACGTTTTGGTAAGTTACTTTGCACTTGGTTCAAGTTACTTGGACATATGGTAATGGTTAGTAGGTTCGTTTGAACATAGATATTTATCAAGGGGCTATTATCCGATTTCGTCAATAGTTTTAGTAGGCTAGACCACGCTCGTTCAATCAAGGTTTTGTGCTCAAGGGTTTCTACGCCTTTTCATTAGCAAGGTGTGTAACTGTACACCGAAACCTAGGACTATAGATCGGTAAAATACCAAAAAGCCAAAAATATAGCGTATGATGTCACATGAACGTGCGATCACGCGTGCGGTGAATCGAGCTCACAGAACGTGAGCGTAAAATGAGGAAGGCCACCATGGGCAAATTCGTGGGCTTAGGCCATAGTAGGGCCACTTAGGCCACGAAATGGACTGAGTAGGCCCTATAGGCCCGTGGGCTCGCTTGTGTCAAATCAGCTGCTAGGTGGAATATGGTTGGGCTTGTCATGTCGTGTACATGGCATAAGTCGTTTTGGGTCGTATGGGCCCAATGGGCTTGTAGGCCCACACGGATAAAATGTATGTTATGTGGTAAGTTTTGGACTGGGCTATGTCGTTCGTACAGCCGTGAATAGTTCTAAGTAAAATGGGTCGTATAGGCCCAATGGGCCCGTGGGCTCGCGTGGGTAAATTTTGCTGTTAAGTGGGAAGTAGATAGATTTATCACGTCGCACATGACCTAGGTTATTTTGGGCCTCAATGGGCCGAAATGGGTCGTTTGGGCCCAGTGGGCTCATGGGCCAACATGGATAAAATCTGCGATAAGTGACTATTAATAAATCAGGCTATGGTGTACACATAGTTGTACTAAATTTAGGCTAAATGGGCCACACAAGTATGTGGGCCCACTTAGGCCGATTAATGGGCCTTAGGCCTACTTGCACCGTTATGCCTGTTTGGTCACTTAAGTCGCTCGAGGCGACGATGGACCTTTTGTTGGGTCGTTAAGACCTCTATTTGTAAAATTACCAAAATATCCTTGAATTGTAAAATTATCGAAATACCCTTGTAATGAAAAATTTCCGAAATACCCTTGTAGTGTAAAATTATCGAAATACTCCTGTAAGGTAAAATGATTGTTTTGCCCTTGTGGGTAAATGACCGTCTTAGACTATGAATTTGACTGATTTGAATGTAATTGTAAGACTGTGTTTTAACTGACTTGACTGTGGTTGTAAAACTAATACGCTTTTAATATATTTTAAATGACTGTTATTGAGCATGGCCACTCTGCATACACGTGTGATGATTAATCATGACATACATGACATATTGCATGGGGTTGGGACATTGATATGGAGGAAGTACTATTCTGGTAGGGTTGCACAGGTCGCATGAGACAACTGTGGATCCAGTATTGATCTGTTAAGGTCGCACGGGTCGCACAAGACGACTGTGCACCAACAAACAGCTTAAAGCCAATTAATTTGATTATGGCTCTGTGCCAACCTAAAAATGACTTTGTGCCATCTTGACTATGGCTTTGTGCCAAACGTATTTACCTGTGGCTATGTGCCTAACATACATATTAATGACTCTGTGTCGATTATATTACCGTTGCTGATGGCTATGTGCCAAACATAATACAGTTACTGATGGCTTTGTGCCAATTATAATACCGCTACTGAAGACTTAGAGCCGTATATATACTAGCAGCTTTACAGCGATTTCGATTAGTGCCGAAATCGGTGCTAACATTGGTGAGCTGGCTGGGTGGTTCAATTTTATCCTCACATAAGTGTAGGGTTGGTACGAGTGGTGTGTTGGCTGGATCGGGGTGGGATGTATCCTCATACTGTTGCATATCTGTTTATGAGATCTGTCACTGTATTGGGCTTAGGCCCACTTGTCCTGTTATTGGTTTGGGCTAGGCCCAATTGATTCTGTTATAGGTTGTGACCCAAATGATATTGTCTGGGCTTCGGCCCATGTATGCTCTGAACTGGACTATACAGTTACTGTTAAAGGGCTCTGGCCCAGACTGTTTTTGTTTCTATTTCGGTATACTGACTATTACTCTAATAAGGGGATTACACACAGAGTTTTCACAAACTCACCCCGTTTATTAACTGTGCAGGTAATCCCCAGCATTAGGAGGATCAATGCTGCGAGGGACTCGAAGATGGCCACACGACTGCCTTTGGACTTTATTTATGTTTTAGATTCCGCTTTGGGTTTTCAAATTTTGTAATAAGGCCTCTTAAGTTTTCTGGATTTTTTGGGTTTTATTTACTTCAATTTATAACTATTTTTAAACAACACTATGTTTCTGCAACATTTTCAGAACGGTTTCGCAACTTAGTTTTTTTTGACATCACGTTTTCATAAATCAATTACTTTTAAAATTAGCTTCCGTAACTTAAAAGAAATTTTGGGTTAGTTGTTTTTGACATCACGTTTTCGTAAATCAATTACTTTTAAAATTAGCTTCCATAACTTAAAATAAATTTTGGGAATAGAATTAATAACTTTTCAATGTAACACTTTATAAAATAAACTAACGTAATTGAGGTTTTACTCAAGTTTTCAAATAAGAAGGGTTTTTAATGAAAACATGGTTTTCGAAAAACACTTCCATATGACAAGTCAAATTCGGGCTTAACTTCTAGACCGGGTTTGGGGTGTTACAGGCTGCCTCACCTCAGTATGACCAGCACCTCTACCCGGTGCTCCATGACCACGGTCTATACTATTTCCACCTCGGGCATGACCACGACCTCTCGGAAGCTGCTAAGCACCTCTCGGCGGTTAAACAATACCCTTATCCATAGCTTGCATCTGATTGGGCCTCTGTGGACAATCTATGATTTGGTGCTCCATAGATCCGCAACTCAAGCATGCTCCTAACCTTTTCCAACACTCACACTGATGGCGTCTCCCACAATCAGCACAAGGCTGCGGTCCAGTAGCAGCAACAGGGGCTCCAACTCTGGCCGGCCCATCAAATCTGGCCTTCTTCTTAGGCCCCATAGCTGAACTTGAGAGCTCCCAAACCCTTTTGCTCCTTCCCTTGTCCTTCTCATGATTCTGGCACTCAGCGCGCTTCACATCCCTGGTGATCTTTGCCTTTTCCACTAACACAGCAAAATCTTGTTCCTTTTGTGGAGCTATTAGAACTTGTAGATTATCTCTGAGGCCATCCTCGAAACAAACACATCGCTCATACTCAATTGCCACCATCCCACGCGCATAGCGACAAGTCGTAAAAAATCAGACCATATTCAGCTACTGATTTATTCCCTTGAGTCAAATTCAGAAACTCTCTCCTTTGAGCATCAACATAACTAGCACCCACATATTTCCCTTAGAATGCAGTTTTGAAAAATTCCCAAGTCAACCGATCGGCTGAGTACCCTCTTTCACTGTAAGCCACCACTGGTAGGCTTTATCTCGTAGCAACGACACTGCACCTTTTAATTTCTACTCTAGGGTGCAGTCTAGGTCATCCATGATCCTCTCTATGGCCTAACCTAATATTCAGCCACATTTGGGGCAACTCCAGTGATACCCCTAAAGATCTTTGCCCCATTAGACCTGAGTTGATCCGGTACCGACCCACTGCCCATAATACCAGTATTAGGCCCTGCGACCCTTTCCAAAATTTGCAACATTGCTTGGGACAGTGCATCGTCCCCAGCTGCACGATCGTGTGACCTAGTTTCAGTTACAGGTGAAGCCGGTGGCTCCCTAGCTTCATTGTTAGGCATATGGCCCGATGCCAACGATCTAGCCCGATCACCTCCACAGCCTCCACTACAGCCTCTTGTACCCCTTCCATGAGTACCTCTGGTGCTCATTATCGAATTACGCTTTATCTATATTAATAGTTTATGCATCAGTTTTACAGTTCCAATGTTTATTAACGGATGTTTTATGAGAAACAGTATCAATAATTCAAAGTTTCTAGTTTTCACAGATCGTGGTCTTACTACAGTTTTAGGTTACCCTAACAAAGTGTCTCAATACTGTCTATTGCCTACAGTAATCTCATTATTTCAATTTACACAAGTAATAGTTTCAGAGAACTTACAGGATCCGCGCTGGAGACTCCGTGTACATCACATTCAGTAAAACACTTCCAAATATTTTTAAATCATTTGAAACAGTTCTTTTTCAAAGTTTTAAGTTCTAAAGATAAAACCCAAATCCAAAGTCATTTTTTGTAACCTGGCTCTGATACCACTAAATGTAACTAACACCCCAAACCCAGCCTAGACGTTATGGTCAAATTTGTGTTGTCACATTGAAGTGTGTTATGAAAAGCATCGTTCTGTTCAAAAAGTCCGTACTATATTAAAACCCTCGTAGTGATCTTTTACAAAACTTGTAAGTATCTTGTTCATTGTTAAAAACTCAAGTAGGTTTCACGAAAGTCTAATCATTTTAGGTTGTTATTACACTTTAAAGACAATGTTTGTTGCGGAAGCTTTTGAAATATATTGTAATAGCGTGCTGTTTTGAAAAAACATTTATTTTTTGAAAATTCGCGTCCTACTACTAGCAAATATAAATAAAAATAAGTAAACCCCATATTAAATTAAAAATTTAAAGAGGCCTTATTACATAACAAATACCCAAATTAAATGGCTTAAACATTAAAAGTTTAAAACAGTAGCAAAAGCAATTGTGTGGCCTCTATTGAGTCCCTCGCAGCACTGACCCATCTAAGGATTACCTGCACATGAAAACAGAAGGGTGAGTTTATGAAAAACTCAGTGTGTAATCCCTATACAATAATCAGTCAAACCGTAGGCAAATACAGTTTGGGCCTAAGCCCTTTTCAGTGATAGTCCAGTATCAGTAGGGCCATAGACCATTACAGTAATAGTATCAGTGTGGGCCTTAGCCTATTATTGTAATAGTAACAGAAATGCAATTAGAAGTCCTACCCATCCATCCTCTGCACTCCACGTGGGGATAAAATCGACCCATCCATCCTTACACTCCAAAATATAGCACTGGTTGCGGCACTAAACAGTATTTATAGCAGAGCTTCTAGTACAGTACACTTCCTCCAAATATATCAACCCACCCCCATGCAACATGCCATGTCATAATATCATACGAGTATGCAGAAATGTCATGCTCGAATACAGTCATACATAACATAGGGGTATATTAGTCATTTCATCAATATGGGGTCTAAGTGTACTTACCGACCCAACAGTAGGTCCACACTCGCCTTGGGCGACCCATGCAACCTTAACAATCAAATAGTGAAAATGGGCCCAAAGCCCACATCACATCCCATGTGGGCCCACACACCCATGAAGCCCATAAAGCCCAAAAATTAGCTTGGCCATTTGAACTACACAGCCGGGCCCAATAATCTCCACACATCTGTGTGGTTTATTCGTATAGGGCCCACGAGCCCGTGGGGCCCACACGACCCATTTTGGCCCAACGTGGCCCAGACCAACCTAAGCCCATGAAATCGCTCATGGTGGCCTCTACTATCAAATGCCCACATTTTATGTGTTTGGATCACCACACAAGCAAGGACACGCACTTGTAGTATCAAAAGTCATATTTTTCGGATTTTGCCAATTAACAATTGTTGTAGTGTGATTACAC
This sequence comes from Gossypium hirsutum, assembly GCF_007990345.1. Taxonomy (NCBI): domain Eukaryota; kingdom Viridiplantae; phylum Streptophyta; class Magnoliopsida; order Malvales; family Malvaceae; genus Gossypium; species Gossypium hirsutum. The sequence continues at coordinate 53,208,104 of NC_053430.1, read as the reverse complement.
ACTTGATTGCAAAAATACGCTACTGGTCCGCGAGTATTCCAAACCTATCACAATCAGAACTCTGGTCAAACACTTATCCAACGAATTGAAAAGAACCCTAACCAACACTTGCTTAAGAAATTACCTACCACCAGCTTTGATCGGCCACCCTGGAATCATTGCAAAAGATCTAATCACAAGGCCTTAGGGGTTTCCTACCCTCCAATAAACCTTATCAACCATCAAACAATAAAATAGTTTGAACTAGTTGAACAATCACTTACCAAAAATGTAATGCCCAGACTAAAAGGAAGAATGTTCGGCCTACACCCACAAGAGCCGGAAGTGCTCAATTGATAGAGGGAAAATGGAACACTTGTACCTTTCAGACAACGGCAACATAGGGAGATATTAGATGAAACTATAAGTGCGACAGAAGAGAGAAAGAGATAGAGAAAGAATAACCACGTACCCTCACACCTGATTAGTCGAACATTAATAGTCCAGAACTGAAAGTATAGAAGGAGAGAACAGGGTATTCGTCTACAATACAAAGATGAAGAGAAGAAAAAGAACAAGAATAATCAGTCAAGGTTACATTGTGGAATGGAGTTGGAATTAGTTAATGTAGAAGACTCGAATGAGGGGAAGAAGAAAAGAAGAGAAGAGGTTCGGCTAAAGCAAACAGATTTCAGGAAAGGAAAAAGAAACAATGGTATTTAACAATGGGTTGTGAAGGGAGGAATAGGGTGTTTGGTCAAAAAGAGAGCCCCAAAATGTAACACCAGAATACCCGAATGGTCACTAGTAGAATTCGACTTTCAAACAGGAAACAAAACTAATGAGCAAAAAGAAGCAAAAGGGGAGAAGCTACCGCAACAGAGAGCAAAACTAGGCAATTTCGGCACCAAGTGCCTAAGACCGAATCGGCATAAAGGGAATCCCACTTTCAGTAAATTACTACCACTCCCCTACACCTTGATCCACTCCTCAAATCTCTCCCTAAATCTCTCTTCTAATCCCTCAACCGACCAATTTAAATCCCTTTCAAACTCCTCCTAAAATTTGGCCACACACTCCCCTCCCCCTCAAACACTCCAACCATCCAATAGCTTCAGAGTTCTATTGCTACTCCACTTCCTACACGGCATAGCAACAAAATAAACACCCCTTGTATGCAATAGGGCTCGAACTCAAGACCTACCAGTGGCAGTAGCACGCCACTACCCCCTGGACCAACAGCCTTTTTATGACTTGATTTCCCCATAATTTTTTAAGAACCCACTATCTAGCAGCAAGGGTTTTATTCAATTAAAACAAAATTTTGCTAAAGCGAGGGCTTGAACCCAGGACTTCCCACACTTCTCAGGACACTTAACCATTAAAACAAGCAAGCCAATATGCAACATAACATACAAATTTAATCACTTAAAATTTGGGGCGTTACAGAGGCCGACATCAAAGAGAAAGAAAATAATGTAGGCTTAAGGTGAAGGTTGATTTTTTAGGTGTTGTGGAAAATATGATAGTGGTAACGGGTTTATATAGTAGTAGATTAGGGCAAACTTTTAGCAAAATTTTAGCTAAAGTAATGACTTGGGCGGCAAGGCATGGAGGGAAATAAAAGTGGTGGCAAATTTAAGGTGTTGAGGGGACCTGTGGACGGCAATAAGTGGATAATTTTCTCCTCTTCACTATTCTAGGCATCAAGCCCAAACTGTAAATATTTCATGTACTTGAAAAATTAAACTGAACTAAAAAAGTAAACTGATTAGTACTTGGGTCAACTTGACCATCTTATTGAGCATAAAATGATAAGTTTAAAATTGAAAATAAAAATGAAAATGAAAAATTCCTTTTGGGGTACTTATAAAATTTCTTCTCAAAAAAATACATCAAATTAAATTCTTAAGAAAGGTTGGAGGGGTAACAAATAGTCTTGCTTAAGTTCTAATCTCCTTAGATAGAATTAATTTAATGTATTAATTCAAGAAAAATAAATTCTAAATATGTCATTTATTCAAATGAGACAAAAAACTAAAAATAAAATAACGACAGAGAAAGTGAAGAGAACTCCCTCAATGTTATTAGTGATCGTCACTGACCGAGGCGATGTGAAACGACCATTTATCATACCAATATCTAGAAAGAAAAGTTAGTCTTGCCCAGTAATTATATTCAACATTTGATCAAAGAATAGAAGTGAGAGATGGTCTTTCTATGTTGCTTTGCTCAACTTTTTGTCATTCACAAAAATTTGTCTACCCTTGATTGTCCTTAATGAAATCAGTTTATTATTCATGATACCTTCTTTCTTTGATACAGGTCCCACCCACAGAATATCATAGTTGGGATAAATATTCGGGATTGGGTCAAACTCTTTTGTCCCTCGATTCTAGCTTTTTTGCCTTCCTCTAATATAATCTTATGAATACAAAAAGAATGACTTGTTTTTCAGATATCAGCTAAAGTCCAACAGATTACCATTTTAAATTTATTCAAAACTTCAATCAATTTATCCTCTTGTTGTTCTGTTAGTTCTATTAAAATAACCATAGGCAAATTAGAACAGTTGTCTAAATAATTGTATTTCAAATGAAAGGCAAGTACCTTAAGTTCAAGTTTGGGTGGTTCTTTGATTGACAACATTGGTTGCACGTATTCTTGAGCTTTTAAGTCCAACGGTTCAAACCGTGCTGGTCGAGCATAACCTTTCGAATTAGCTTCCATCAAAGCCATATCTTCCTTACCTTATTCATCTTCCAATGGCTCAAATCCTAAGGTGTTTTCAGATGGGTCTTATACAAAATTGTACTATCATTCTCTAGAAATTAAGGATTCTAACTCATCCGTTACTGAGCATTCTTTAACCGGATCAGGGAACTTCATGGCTTTAAGAAAATTTAAATGCACCTGGCCATCTTGAACTCGCATAGTGAGTTCACCTTTCTGCACGTCTATTAATGTTATCCCTGTTGCTAGGAAAGGTTTTCCCAAGATAATCAATACTTCCTTACCTACTTCAAAATCTAAACGATAAAATTAGCTGGAAAGATAAACTTATCTACACGTACCAGAACATCCTCAAGCTTTCCTTCAAGGTATGCTAGAGATCAATCCGCCAATTGGAGTGTCACAGTCGTGGGTCTTACTTCACCTATGCCCAACATCTTAAAAATAGACTTCGGCATCAAGTTTATGTTCTCTCCTAGATCGCATAAAGCTTTACCACAGTAAGATTGTAACACCCCTAACTCGTATTCATTGCCAGAATAGGGCTATCAGGCAATCCTGATCAAATACAATATACAACATACATTTCTCATACTTGAATTCATTATTACATAAACATAAACCGATAACACTTGAAAACTTTTGGAAACTTATAAGGCTCTACGAGACCTTAAAACATACTTGTACGAGGTTTAGAACTAAACCGATAACACTTGAAAACTTTTGGAAACTTAGAAAATTTTCAAACATACAGGGGTCACACATCCGTGTGAACAGGCTGTGTGCCTCACACGGCCACCTGACACGCCCGTGTCTCTGGCCGTGTGAAAATAGGTTATACATACTGACCTCCACCACATGGTCGAGGACACGCCTATGTGCCAGGCCGAGAGAAATCTAGAGGGGTTACTGACTTGGGTCACACGGCCAGCCACACGCCCATATGCCAAACTGTGTGTCACAAACGACCAGTAGGCACGCCCATGTGTCTAGGCCATATCAAACCTATAGGGTATACTGACTTAATTCGAAGGGATACCCTAGAGGACACACGTCCGTGTACCAAGGCCATGTGTCACACAAGGTCAAGCCAGACGCCCGTGTGCTTGGCTGTGTGGAGTGAAAATAGGCTTGGTTGAAGCCACATTTCTTACCCTTTATCAAGCATACCTAAACCACAACATTGTACCAATTCAAAATAGTAATATGCAACCCAAAAAAGGCTATTTCATATACAGTTCATGCCATTCAAAACTTCCATCCATTCAACTACTCAATTCATAATCAAAAACATGCCAAAACAACAAGTCATAACCTTAACTTCTAAATGCATTTTCTCATCATCTTATCATCTATTTCATGCCTCAAAACATACCAGTTTCCAAGCAATAACATACCAATCAACATCTAGCTAGTAAAGCAATCATAAAACCATACCAAATATGCCCAAAACATAAGACAACTTAAATAGCCAAATTCACACCAATATTTTCATTATTTGCAAGCCAAATCTCATGGCTAAAATCATAACTCAAAACTTATCATATTAGCACTAGCCTATACATGCCATATACCATATATAAAAAGCTTCAAAAGTACCAACAAGATGATCGATAGTGTGATGACATTCCCGATGATCCCCGAATCTGAGCTAGCTTCGATTATCTATAAAACAGGGAAAGAACATAAAAAGTAAGCTTTAAAAGCTTAGTAAGCCATATACAAATAAATTCCCACATACATCAACAGCATTACCATCAATAGGCAAACTATGAGTAAGCATTTATAAGTTCACAAACCTTTATCATTATACGCATATTCAATATCATAGTTGAATTCACCAATTACTTCCCTTTTCAAAGCACGTATGAATCTCGTACGAACCTGAGTCACTTAACTTTTTAACACATTCTTTCTCGACTTGAATTTTCCCGTTGAACCATTTAGAATCGTTAAGGATACTTGAAAATCACATAAAGCTCGTACAATCCCATATCCCGGATATGTTCTTACATGTTATCACATATAGATGACACTGTCCCAGATAGGGTCTTACACGAAATCATATAACGATGCCAATGTCCCAGACATGGTCTTACACGTAATCACATTACAATGCCAATGTCCTAGACATGGTCTTACATGTAATCACATCTCGGTAATCCTAATGTCATGACATCCGTATCCTATAATTTTCCTAAGATTCGTATGGGACTTTCGGATATCGTAACTTTATTCTTACTCATATTTACTCATTCAATATCCATAGCAATTCAACAAAAAATAAACATATAATAATCAATTTAAAGATGTTTATTTGCATATGAACTTACCTCGTGTATACGATGAACGGATCGGATCGACTATTCAACAACATTCGATTTCCCCCGATCTAAATTAGATTTCTTTCTTTCTTGATCTATATAAATTCAACTTTAGCTCATTTAATCACCTATTCATTCAATTTCATCCAAAAATACCTATTTGGGCATTTTTACACTTTAGCCCCTAAAGTTTCACATTTATTTAAACATAGCAATTAAACACATTTAACATATAAGATGTCACTTTTGCATTTTATGCGATTTAGTCCTTTAACTCAAATTGAGCTATTAAATAATAAAATTAGCTCACGAAATGTTCACACATATATAATCACATGCTATAAATATTAAAATAATTTCTTAACCTCGAATTTATGGTTCCAAAACCCCTATTCTGATTTAGCTAAAACTGGGCTATTACAACTCTCTCCTCTTAGGGATTTTCATCCCAAAAATCTTACCGGTGAATAGGTTTGGATATTGCTTTCTAATAACATCCTCGGGCTCCCACATAGCTTCATCAACCCCATGTCAATTCCATAATACATTCACTAACGCTATTCTTTTACTTCTCAACTCTTTAATCTCATGAGCCAAAATTCAGATCAGTTCTTCACTGTACGATAAATCTGGCTGAATTTCAACTTCAGTCGGGGAAATGACATGTGAAGGATCATATATGTATCATCATAGCATCGATACATGAAATACATTATGAATTTTCTCTTACTCAGACGGTAATGTTAGTCGATATGCCATCGACCCAATTCGCTCAGTAATTTCATACGGTCCGATGATTTTCAGGCTCAATTTCCCTTTTTGATCAAATTTGAGATTTTCTTCCACGGTGAAACTTTCAGAAACACTTTATCTCTGATCTAAAACTCAATATCTTTTTGTTTCAAATCTGCATAACATTTTTGTTTGTCTGAAGCTACTTTCAAACTATCGAGAATCACTTTTACTTTTTCTTCAGTTTCTCTAATCAAATCAACCCCATGAATCTTATTCTCACTTAACTCAGTCCAGTACAACAGTGTTCTACATTTACGACCGTATAGAGCTTCGTACGGTGCCATCTTTGTACTCGATTGATAGCTATTTTTATAAGTAAATTCAATCAGCGGTAGATCTTTCTCCCAGCTACCTTTAAATTCAAGAATACAATAACACAATATATCCTCGAGTATCAGAATAACTCACTCGGATTGACCATCTATCTGCGGGTAAAACGAGGTGCTGAAATATAGCTTTGTACCTAGTGCATCTTGTAATTTCTTCCAAAACCGCGAAGTGATGTCGGATCTCTATCCAAAACAATAGATAATGGCACTCCGTGCAATCGAAAAATCTCTGATATATACAACTTGGCTAATTTATCAAGTGAGAAATCCGTACGTACCGAAATGAAATGAGCTGATTTCGTCAATCTGTCAACAATGACCCAAATCACATCTTTCTTTCTCGGAGATAAGGGCAAACCCTATATAAAATCCATAGTCACTCTATTCTATTTTCACTCAAGAATCATGATAGGTTGTAATAAACCTGATGGTACTTGATGCTCAGCTTTGACTTGCTGACAAATCAAATATTTCGAAACTAACTTGGAGATATTTCTTTTCATGATGAATAGATAAAAAAACTACTATGTGCTTCATTCAAAATCATCTGAATTAACTCTAAATTTCTTAAAACACATATTCGACCTCTAAATCTTAAACAATCATCATAATCAATTTGAAACTCTGAATTAAGGTTCGAATCACATTGAGCTCATTTTGCTAACATTTCATTATCAAATTTTTGAGCCTCACAAACTTGCTGTATAAACAATGGTCTCGCTTTCATCTCGGCTGCAATCAAACCATCATTATACAAAACTAGTTGAGTATTCATCACACGTAGAGCGAATAGGTATTTTCGGCTCAATTCATCAGCAACAACATTAGCCTTTCCCGGATGATAATAGATCACTAACTCATAATCTTTTAGTAATCCAAGCCACCTCCTTTGTCATAAATTCAAATCTTTCTGAGTCATCAAATATTTCAAACTCTTGTGATCGGTAAAAATGTGGCATTTCTCAAGAAACAAATAGTAATGCCAAATTTTCAATGCAAACAACATCGCAGCCAATTCAAGATCGTGTGTCGGATAGTTCTTTTCATGCGACTTCAATTTTCTCGAGGCATAAGCTACAACTTTGCCTTCCTACATCAAAACACAACCCAGGCCATTTAACGATGCATCACTAAGAATTATGAATTCTTTACTCGACTCAGGCTAAACTAACACTAGAGCTTTAGTCAATAAAGCTTTCAACTGATCGAAACTTTTCTGACATTTACCTAACCACTAGAACTTAACATCTTTCTGAAGCAATTTTGTCATTGGAGTTGCAATCATAGAAAATCCTTTCACGAATTGTCAGTAATAGTCGGCTAGTCCCAGAAAACTACAAACTTCAGATACATTTCTCGAAGGCTTCTATCTATAATCATAGATATCTTACTCGGATCAACCCGGATACCATTAGTTGAAATAGTATACCCTAGAAATCCAACCTCTCGTAGCCAAAACTCTCATTTGCTGAACTTTGCAAATAATTGTTTATCTTGCAGAGCCTGTAGTACAATTCTCAGATGCTTGGCATGCTCGGATTCATCATGTGAGTAAATCAAAATGTTATCAATGAATACAATGACAAATCAATCTAAGTACGGTTTAAAAATTCTGTTCATTAAGTCCATAAAGATAGGAGGTGCATTCATTAACTCAAAAGCCATAACCAAAAATTCATAGTGACAAAACCTCGTTCTAAATACAGTCTTTGGCACATCAGAGCCTTTAACTCTCAACTGATAATAACTCAATCTCAAATCTATCTTTAAAAACACTGTAGTCGCTTTCAATTGATCAAACAAATCGTCAATCCACGATAGAGAGTATTTTTTCTTGATTGTCACTTTATTGAGCTATCGGTAGTCTATACACACTCTCATAGTGTCATCTTTCTTTTTCAAAAACAACACAGGAACCCCCAAGGCGAGAAACTAGATCTAGCAAAACCTCTATCCATCAATTCTTGCAACTGGGCTTTCAATTCTTTTAACTCTTCGGAGCCATTCTATACAAAGCTATCAATATCGGCGTAGTTCTTGGCACTAACTCAATGCCAAACTCAACTTCTCAGATCAGTGGTAAACCTGACAAGTCTTCAAGAAATACATTCGGATACTCACACACAACTGGTACTGATTCGATCTTCTTTTCAGTCACTTTTGTATCAAGCACATAAGAAAAATAAGCTTCGTAACCTTTTCTCACATATTTCTGAGCTAACATCGATGAAATCAATGCTGGTAAACCATTCAAATCATTTGACTCAATTCGGATAATCTCATTATTTTGACATCTCAAATCAATCATCTTTCATTTACAATTTACTATAGCATCATGTAGCATTAGCCAATCCATACCCAGAATTATATCAAATTCATCAAATGGTAACAACATCAGATCAGCCAGAAAATAGAAATCCCGAATCATCAATGGATAGTTCTTGCACACTTTATCAACCAAAACACACTTACCTAAGGGGTTCAATACTCTAATCACAAATTCAGTAGACTCTACAGGCAAAGTCTTACTGGATATTAAATTCACACATATATACGAATGAGTTTGCAATAACTTTAGTATCATAAAGAGTGAAAGTACCCGTGATAACATCTGGAGATGACGCTTCTTCACGAGCGCGAATAGCGCAGGCTTGTGCAGGTTCTCTGGTTTCTAACCTTACAGCAGAATCTTTAGTCGCTCTCTAGCTACCACTCACATTTCTTGTGTTTCTGGGTGGTCTACCTCTAACTGCAGTGTTACTCGGCCTAATTTTTTGTACTGTATCTTGCTCAGCCAACTCAGGATAGTTACGAATGAAATGATCTAATGATCCACATTTAAAACAAGCTTGATCATTCAATCTACAATCACCGATATGTCGTTTTCTACAATGTCTACACTCGGGTCGTTTTTATCTCACACTGCCAACACTAACAATAGATGTACCTTGAGCTTTAGAACTCACAGGTTGCTTTTCACAATCTCTAATTGAATATCCCACTGATACATTAGAACGATTAAATGAGTCTTGAAATTTCTTCGATAAAGATTAATACAGCTCACTCATTGATCTCTTTCTCGAGTCTCTACCTTCTCAGTTTACTTTTCTCTTTTCTTTGCTGAGATCCTCGACTTTACAACCCTCTCAACTAGAACAACAAATTCCTTCAATTCAAGAATCCCGACTAACAGTTTTATATCTTCATTTAGTCCATCAACGAACTGTTTACACATGATCTCCTCAGTAGACACATATTCTCGAGCATACTTGCTTAAACGTACGAACTCTCTTTCATATTCAGTGACAATCATCTGACCTTGTTTCAATTCTAGAAACTCTTTATGCTTTTGATCAAGAAATCGATGACTTATTTACTTCTTTCAGAACTCGGATTCAAAGAACTCTCAGGTAACTTGTTCTCTTAGAACCATAGATATCAACGTTTTCCACTAATGGTACACATTATCTTTTAGCAAAGATACAACATATTTGATAATTCCTCAAGAGTACAGGACAACTCATCGAATACTCAAATCGTGTTCTCGAGCCAGAACTCAACTCTCTCAGCATCATCATCAATGGTAGCCTAGAACTCCTCAACCCCATGTTTCCAAATCTTATCCACTAGTGACTTGTTTAACCGTGTCAAATCTATAACTTGAGGAAAAGTAGGGTTTTGTTGAGGAACAAGTGGGGGTGAAGGTTGTTAAGCAGCCAGATTCGTTCGAACGAACTTCGTGAACCACTCACTTATCATCTGGAAAAAGGCTTGCTTAGCCTCTCCCTTACGACTACTTGAAATTAGCCGAGAATCAACCAACGCTACCCCTTTAGCGGGAGCGGGCACGAGCACATTACTTTCCACATCGTCAGCTAAAGCTCGTTCGGGATCCATTTACTATATGAAAACATACTTTAAACAATCAAGAATATCACATTATCACAATTTATAATATGGCATGTATAGCTAGACTCTCACATGCTACATTAGTCCTAGAATTGACTAAACCGTAGCTCTGATACCAATAAATGTAACACCCCTAACCCGTATCCGTCGCCGGAATAGGCCTACGAGGCATTGCCGATCAAATACAACATACAACATACATTTCTCATACTTGAATTTATTATTACATAAACATCAATCATGTCTCTTATAAAGCTCTACGAGACCTTAAAACATGCTTGTACGAGGTTTGGGACTAAACCGATAACATTTGAAAACTTTGGGAAACTTAGAAAATTTTCAAACATATAGGGTCACACATCCGTGTGAACAGCCACCTAACACGCTTGTGAAAAACAAGGCATACATACCGACTTGCACCACACGACCGAGGACACGTCCGTGTGCCAGGCCATGTGAAATCTAGAAGGGTTACTAACTTGGGTCACACGGTCGGCCACAACCCATCTGCTAGCTTGTGTGTCATACACGACCAGTAAACATGCCCATGTGTCTAGGCCGTGTCAAAATTGTGGGGTATCTGACTTAATTCGAAGGGCTACACCAAGGGACACACTACCGTGTACCAAGGCCATGTGTCACACATGGTCAAGCCACACGCCCGTGTGCTCGGCCATGTGGAGTGAAAATAGGCTTGGTTAAAGTCACATTTCTCACCCTTTATCAAGCATACCTAAACCACAACATTGTACCAGTTCAAAACATTAATATGCAACCCAAAAAAGGCTATTTTATATACATTTCATGCCATTCAAGATTTTCATCCATTCAACTACCCAATTCATAACCAAAAACATGCCAAAATAACAAGTCATAACCTTAACTTCTAAATGCATTTTCTCATCATCTTATATCTATTTCATGCCTCAAAACATACCGTTTTCCAAGTAATAATATACATAGCAAGTAGACCAATCATAAAACCATACCAAATATGCTCAAAACATAAGACAACTTAAATGGCCAAATTCACACCAATATTTTCATCATTTCCAAGCCAAATCTCATGGCTAAAATCATAACTCAAAACTTAACCTCTTAACACTAACTTATACATGTCATATAATATATATACAAAGCTTCAAAAGTACAAACAAGATGATCGATAGTGTGATGATGTTCTCGATGATCCTCGAGTCCGAGCTAACTTCGATTATCTATAAAATAGGGAAAGAACACACAAAGTAAGCTTTAAAAGCTTAGTAAGCCATATACAAATAAATTCCCACATACATCAACAACATTACCATCAATAGGAAAACTATGAGTAAGCATTTATAAGTTCACAAACCTTTCTCATTATACACATATTCAATATCATAGTTGAATTCATCAATTACTTCCCTGAGTCACTTAACTTTTTCACACATTCTTTCTCAACTTGACTTTGCCTATTGAACCATTCAGAATCATTAAGGATACTCGAAAATCACATAAAGCTCATACAATGCCATATCCCGGATATGGTCTTACATGTTATCACATATCGAAGCCACTGTCCCAGACAGGGTCTTACATGAAATCATATAACGATGCCAATGTCCAAGACATGGTCTTACATGTAATCACATATGGGTAATCCTAATGTCATGACATTCTTATCCTATACTTTTCCTAAGGTTCGTACGGAGTTTCGGATATCGTAACTTTATCGATTCTTGCTCGTATTTACTCATTCAATATCCATAGCAATTCAATAACAAATAAACATATAATAATCAATTTAAAGACATTTATTTGTATATGAACTTACCTCGTATATACGATGAACGGATCAGATCGACTATTCGACAACTTTCGATTTCCCCCGCTCTAAATCCAATTTCTTTCTTTCTTGATCTATATAAATTAAAATTTAGCTCATTTAACCACTTATGCATTCAATTTCATCCAAAAATACCTATTTGGACATTTTTACACTTTAGCCTCTAAAGTTTCACATTTATTCAATTTAATCCGTATTTCACAAATACACAAAATTCATGCAATTTAATACCTTCCCAATCTAGCCGAATTTTCCTAGTGCACATATCACCCATATTTATCATTTATTCGCACATTTAACCACACATTTTCACAAATAAATCCCTATTTGACATTTTTGTCAAAAATCACTTTATAAAACTTGTGTAACTATCAACAAATATCTATTTTCATCATCAACATTCAAAAAATCAAGCTATCATCAATGGTACTTGATGAAATAATCAAAAATTTCAAAAATTAGGACATTGGCTAGCTAAAACACGAAGCAACAATCACAAAAACATAAAAATCATCAAAAACCTAGCTCAAAACATACCTCAATCAAAAATAGAAAGAGATGAACCCTAAAATGCCTCCAAACTCTCTTTTCTTTCTTTTTATTCGATTAAGGAAGACAAAGATGGACTAAATTTCAATTTATTTTTATTTAATTAACCTTTATTTTCACAATTACCAAAATATCCTTAATTAAAACATTAATCAAACTTATAATGGATTACCATTTATGTTCATTCCCACTATCAATGGTCTATTTACAACATAAGGACTTCGCATTTAATCAACCATAGCAATTAAACACATTTAACATATAGAATGCCAATTTTGCATTTTACGCGATTTAGTTCTATATCTCAAATTGAGCTATTAAACAATAAAATTAGCTCATGAAATTTTCAAACATATATAATCACATGCTATAAGCACCAAAAATAATATTAAAATAATTTTTTGACCTCGAATTTGTGGTCCCAAAACTACAATTCTGATTTAGCTAAAATCGGACTGTTACAAAGATTCTCCAATATTACAAGGTATAGTAAAGCTTCCAAGGTCCTTCATTTTCAGAGGCTATTTGTTCTATAAGAACACACTGCGCTTCTTCGTTAGTGCATAATTGAACATTTGTTCTAAGGCTTCTACCAATGGTATATTGATGTGAAAGTGCTTTAGAACATCCAAAAACTTCTTAAATTACACCTCATGTTTCTACTTCTTGTGTCTCTATGCATATAAAGGTGTTAGAAGCATAGCTTGAATTAGACAAATTTTCTAAGGAATTCTATCTACATCTGAAGAAGGTGCTAGCTTATCAGAACACTAGTTTAGATTTTACCTCTTCAAACTTTTCATCATTTAGCTTTTCTGGTGTTGGCATCTCAGTTGTCGGTTGATTTTCCTCTTCCTTGGCAGATCTATCTTCAACCTCAACTACCTTGGGTTCTAAAGTCTTACCACTTCATAAAGCAACTACTTTGCAATGGTCCTTACGAAAATTCCTTGGATTTTCCATGTCACTGGGCAAGGCTCCTTATAGTCTACTATGAAGCTCCATAGCTAACTAACCCACTTGGTTTTCCAAATTTTTAAGTATTGTTGCTTGGCTTTAGATTAAGGCTTCATTCTTTGCCATGTACGCCTTAAAAAAAATCTCCAAATTATTGGAGAGTTCAAAGTACGGTAGCTTCTAAATTTGTTGATTGAACCCTTTAGTTTGACTTGATCTATGCTGGATGTAGTTGTTGTTCGGTCCAACTCCTTGGTTACTCCAAGAAAAGTTTTGATGGTTTCGCCATGAAGGATTATAAGAGTTGGATTGTGTTCTTGGTCCATGTCTATACTGGTGTTGATTCCCTATTAATAAATCGACTTGGGATTTTATGGACAATTTTTGAAAGAATGATCGTTCCCACAGTATACACGAGAAATAATGTCAAGGTGACTTGGTGGTTGAGTTGCAACATGATTTAAATCGTTAGTAGTAAGCTATTTCAACATTAAAGAGATAGAAGATACCTGAGCTGAGAGTGAAGTGAGGGTGTCTACTTCATGCACTCCGGCTACTCATCTTCGTAAAGCTACTTAATTTTTTGACCACCAGTAATTGTTACTGCTATTCTCTCGATGATATCATAAGCCTCATTATAAGACTTTGAAGAGAGAGCACCATTCGTAGAAGCATCTACCACCAACCTTGTGTGTGCATTGAAACCATTATAAAACGTCTCCAGCTAGATGCAATTTGGAATCCCATGGTGAGGACATTTATGTAATAACTCTTTGAATCTTTCTCATCTCTCATATAGGGATTCATCATCCATTTTTTGGAAAATGGTGCATTTTTGCTAAGTGGGAAATACTTTACCACAAAACATTCAGCTAATTCTTGCCAAGTAGATATTGAAGTGGGTGACAACATGATATGAGCAGGTCAGTCCAATTCAAAGGCCATAAAAGAGTTGGGATTAGTTTCCCTCAAAGCCAATCATGAGATCCAAATCCAAGCAGCTAAAGTCAAACTTCAACTTATTCATTCGTGTGACAGCCCAAAATTGACCCTAATCGGGAAGTGGTTTCGGGACCACTAAACCGAGTCATAAAAATAATTAACCGTCATAACTGATGCTCATTATATGTACATGTGCATGTGTGAAAATTTTTAAGCTTCGATTTAGTAAATGGCATGTGAATTTAGTCAATAGGACTTATGTGCGACATTTTTGAAATGTGATAGATCAAAACATAAGGACCTATTAGTGCATGTTGAAAAAGGGGGGACTTGCATGTCAATTTCCCCCTCTATTAGTAGTGGCCGGCCATGACAAGCATGGTAGACCAAGTGTGATGGGCAAGACATGTTGTGTTGGTGCATCATGGGAGGAAGCAATAAAATAATGAGCATGGTAATTAAATAATGAAAGGGAGGAGTGATGAAAAAAAAAGAATGGTCTCATCCATGCCCCCCCCATTGCCGTGAGTTAAAGAAAAGAAAAGAAAAATTTTGTTCATCCTTTTTCATCTTCTTTTGGCCGAAAATTCTAAGGAAGGAGGAAGGAGTTCTTGTTTCATGTTGGGTTTGGAAGAGGATTAGGAGGAGGTTTGACCATACTTGTATCTAGATTAAGGTATGTTTGAGGTTGTGCCATGAGATTCATGCATGTTTTTAGTTGCTAGCTTGAGTTCTAATTAGCCCATGGTTCAAATCTTTGCTATGTCATGGGGATGATATTCGGCCTAGGTGGATTTTGTGTTAATGCCATTGCATGCTAAATATGAAGCTTGTTAATGATGCATGTGATGGTGGATTGATGATTCTTGAATCTTCTTTTTAGCATTTTTGAGTGAGCACATATGTGCATTGGTTGCTAGATGGAGAAGAATCGGCTAGCAAGTTGTGTGCTAAGGCCGAATATAATTTTTGTATATTAATGAGTAATGCATGTGTTAAATTGATGGAAAGGGAGAGGATGCTTTACTAGTGTATATATGTGTGTATTAGCCAAGTTTTGAACTTGAAACAAAATGGTGTTTAGTCAATACAAGTGACCATACTTGTAGAATGTACTAAGTGTTGCAATCGGCCCCAACATAGACATGCATATTCGGCCATAGGAAGGAGATTGGTGTTGCATGTATTCGGTTAGAGGCAAGCATATTGATGCTTTTGTCTTGGCTTAGAAAATTTGGCCAATGGGGAAAAATTAGCTAAAATGTTGAGTTTGATTCATAATTCCGTACATATGTGACTTTAATGTCTAATGTATAAATATGGGCTAAGTGCCTTGTGTTCCTCTTTTCGATGCTCAAATGATTAAATCAATTTATTTGTTTAATTAAGCTCAAGAGCAAAGGTGAACTAAATCCGATAAAGGGAAGGAAAAAGTGGTCGAATAGCTATCGGAATCGTTCGACAACATCCGAGGTAAGTTCTTGAGTAATAGAGCTTAAATTATGATTTGATTAGGTCATGTATTAAGCAAATCAAAATCATGCTCTTTGTGTGTGGCTATTGAGCCGAAATTGCAAGAATGATAAGTGTCTTGTGTTTGAGTTTTGCTAACGAAAATGAAATACGAATGTGCCATGATTTATTGTTAAATGTGCATGGTTATTTGAATGATGTCCGGGCTAAGTCCCGAAGGCTTTGTGCTAAGTGACCATATCCGGACTAAGATCCGAAGGCATTTGTGCGAGATACTAATTCCGGGCTAAGCCCGAAGGCATTTGTGCGAGTTACTAAATCCGGGTTAAGTCCCGAAGGCATTTGTGCGAGTTACTATAACCGGGCTATGTCCCGAAGGCATTTGAACGAGTAGCTATATCCGGTTAAATTCCGAAGGTACGTGATTTGGGAATGAATGATCTTGCAGTAAAAATTTCAGTTCATACGCTTGAAACATCCCAACATTGAGGTATGTTTCGTATGTGCTTTGAATTAGTTGAGCCCTTACAAATAAGTATTCGCTCAGTTGATAAATGAGCTACCGGCCTTTGGCTAAGTTGATCTTTGTGTATGAATAAAAGGGTTGGTAATGTGAAGTAAGTATGATATTGAAAATTTGTGCATATGAAATTATCCGTTTAGCTACATGAATGCTATACTTTTGTTGTGCTGGAATCCCTTGCTCAAAACTTACTAAGCATAAATTGCTTACTCCGTCTCCTTGATTCTCTGTTTTATAGATTTTGGTTCTCCAGCTATCGGACTCGGGATTTTGAAGTCGAAGTTGCCCACACTATCAAAGCCCCCCCTTTTTGGTACAATTTTGGTTGAACTTCGAAATGGCATGTATAGGACTACCCTTTTGTTGTGGGTCATGGACCCTTTGGACTTGTATAATTTTGGATAGCCATGCGAAAATGGCTTATATATGTTTGAGTATAATGTTATAATCATTTGGTATGGATATGGTTATTGAGAGGTGTGGATATGCTTAACAAGGATTGGCCATGGGAATGGTTAATCACTATCATAATTTGTGCTATTTATGCTAAAAGGGCTAGTTGAATCATGGAAACTATGAAATAGGTAAGGTCTACCTTAAAGGCAGATGCTGACAGCAGCAGTGATGTAGATTTGGAAAATCACTAAATATAGTAGGAATGGAATTAAATAGTGAATAAATTATGTAAACGAACCTTGATGAATCTATTTTCATAGGAAAGTAACGAAACGATCATATGGACAGTATGTTAAGAGATATTCAGGTTCTCGTGAGACAGGGCCAGAACGGTTTCTGGATTCCCTGTTTTGACTTTGGAAATTCATTATAAATTAACCAGAGATAATTAGGAGTCATGCCATATATGTATAGATTCCTCTCTGAGTCTAGTTTCTATAGAAACAAACGACATCAGTATTGAATCCCTGTACAGGGAGATATCCAAGTTGTAATGCGCAAAGGTCAGTATAGTCGATCCCTGTAACATGGGAGACTTTGACTAATAAACTGTACTAATTGGCCTAACCAAAAATCCTAGAAAAAAATATGTAGATGGGCATATGAGTCTAGTTTCAGGGAAAATTTACGGAACTGGATTTTGAGTTTCCGAACTCAAGATATGATTTTTAAAGAGACTAGTACGCAGATTGGCAGCTTGTCTGGGGAATTTTTTTAAGTGGTTTGAAGTCTGTTAACACCTCGTGTTCGACTCCGGCGACGGTCTCGGGTTCGGGGTGTTACATTTGATTGGTATCAGAGCTACGGTTTAGTCGATTCTAGGACTACCGTAATGCGTTGGGTCTAGCTATACATGCCATTTTATGTGATTATTTGATAGTGTGGTGATTTCTGACATTTGCAAATGTGTTTATTTATAGTAATGGATCCCGATCCCGACCGAGCGGTAGCTGATGATCTTGAGAGTGTAGCGCCTGCTCCCGCACAAGGGATAGCGCCGGCGGACTCTCAACCTAATGCTAGTAACCCGAATGATGAAGCTAGACAAGCTTTCTATAGCGTGATGAATGATTGGTTCAACCAATACATTCGAACTAATACGGCTGTTCCACAACCTCCATTCCCGACTAATACCACCCCCGCACCTACAATACCTCCGGAAACTGACCAAATAAGTTCAAATAAGCCCCCAGTTGACAGAATCCGGAAACATGGGGCTACCGAATTTAAAGCTATGGATAGCGACGATGCCGAGCAAGCTGAATTTTGGTTGGACAACACTATCCGGGTACTCGATGAGCTATCTGGTACACCCGATGAATGCCTAAAGTGTACTATCTCCTTGCTACGCGATTCTGCCTACTATTGGTGGAGTACTCTGACTTCTGTTGTGCCCCGAGAGAAAGTAACTTGGGAGTTTTTCCAAACTGAGTTTCGGAAAAAGTATATCAGTCAGAGATTTGTTGATCAAAAACGGAAGGAATTTCTTGAGCTTAAGCAAGGTTCTATGTCAGTTACTGATTACGAGCGAAAATTTGTTAGACTTAGTAGGTACGCTCGGGAATGTGTTTCGTCCGAGGCTATCATGTGTAAACGCTTCGAGGATGGGCTGAATGAAGATATAAAAATGTTCGTTGGCATTCTTGAAATACGAGAGTTCGTAGTACTTGTCGAGCGAGCTTGTAAAGCCGAAGAGCTTAGAAAAGAAAAACAAAAAGTTGATGTGGGAACTGGAGAGTTTCATAAAAGATCCTCGGGAAAGTCTCTTCAACAGGCATCGAAGAAATTTCGAGATGATATGGGCCGGTCTAGAGGCACTTCGAGCCTTTTTAGACGAGATCGTGATCGACCCCCTGTGGGTACACGAGGCACTTCGGTCGACAGTGTTGGGAATGAACGTCGAGACAGAACAAAATGTCGATATTGCGGTAAATGGCATTCGGGGAGTTGTAGATTCCCTGACTGCTCCTGTTACAAGTGCGGATCAGTTGACCACTTCATTAAAGATTGCCCGAGGTTGTCTGAATAGAATGTAAATCAGAGTGGGAAACCGGGTGCTACCACTGCTCGAGGTAGACCATCTGGAAATACGGGCAATGCTAGTGGTGGTCAGAGAGGATCTAGAGATGCTACGACCAGATCCGAGGCTCGTGCGCCTGCTAGAGCTTATGCTATACGTGCCCGCGAGGATGCTTCTTCGCCTGATGTTATTACCGGTACTTTTACTCTCTTTGATACTAATGTAATTGCTTTGATTGACCCCGGTTCTACTCATTCTTACATATGTGAAACCTTAGCATCCAGTAAGACTTTACCTATTGAGTCTACTGAGTTCGTAATTCGGGTGTCAAATCCCTTGGGTCGTTACGTGCTTGTCGACAAAGTGTGTAAGAAATGTCCCTAGTAATTCGAGGTTCCTGTTTTCCGGCGGACTTGATGCTTTTGCCGTTTGATGAATTTGATGCTATTCTTGGTTTGGATTGGTTGACTGCGCATGATGCGGTTGTGAATTGCAAAAGCAAGACTATTGATTTGAGGTGCGCAAATAACGAGATGATCCGAGTTGAGTCTACGGACTTAAAGGGGTTGTCAGCTGTAATATCCTCAATGTTGGCCCAGAAATATGTAAGAAAAGGGTGCGAAGCATACCTTGCGTATGTACTTGATGACAAAGAATTAGAAAAGAAACCCGAATCTGTGCCAGTGGTTTGTGAATACCCGGATGTTTTTCCTGAAGAATTACCGGGTTTACCACCTGTTCGGGAGATAGAGTTTGGTATTGAGCTTGTACCTGGGACTACGCCGATTTCGATGGCTCCGTATCGTATGGCACCAACCGAGTTAAAAGAGTTGAAAGCTCAGTTGCAAGAATTGACGGATAGAGGTTTTGCTCGACCAAGTTTCTCACCTTGGGGTGCACCAGTATTGTTCGTGAAAAAGAAGGACGGAACCATGAGGTTGTGCATTGACTATCGTCAACTGAATAAAGTGACGATAAAGAATAAATATCCGTTACCACGTATTGATGATTTGTTTGATCAACTAAAAGGAGCCTCAGTGTTCTCAAAAATAGATTTGAGATCGGGCTATTATCAGTTGCGAATTCGAGATTCGGACATACCCAAAACTGCCTTCAGAACGAGATATGGTCACTACGAATTCTTAGTGATGCCGTTTGGGCTCACTAATGCCCCTGCGGTATTTATGGATTTGATGAATCGAATCTTCAGACCATATTTGGATCGGTTCGTAGTTGTGTTCATTGATGACATCTTGGTCTATTCAAGAGATGAGACCGAACATGCTGAGCACCTGAGACTAGCGTTGCAAATTTTGCGGGATAAGCAGTTGTATGCTAAGTTCAGTAAGTGTGAGTTCTGGTTAAGAGAGGTTAGCTTCTTGGGTCATGTGGTATCCGCATCGGGTATTCGAGTTGACCCAAACAAAATTTCAGCCATACTTAACTGGAAACCTCCGAGAAATATTACTGAGGTTCGGAGCTTTTTGGGACTCGCCGGTTATTACTGACGATTTGTCAAAGGTTTCTCGATGATAGCCACACCAATGACGAAGCTACTTCAAAAGGATGTTAAGTTCGAATGGACGGAGAAATGTCAGAAAAGTTTCGATCAACTGAAAACTTATTTGACTGAAGCTCCAATTTTAGTGCAACCCGAATCAGGCAAAGAGTTTGTCATTTATAGTGACGCATCCCTACTTGGGTTGGGTTGCGTATTGATGCAAGAAGGTCGAGTGGTGGCCTATGCGTCGAGACAATTAAAGCCACATGAGAAAAATTATCCGACCCATGATCTTGAACTAGCTGCCATCGTATTTGCTTTAAAAATATGGTGACATTACTTATTTGGCGAAAAGTGCCATGTATTTTCGGATCACAAAAGTCTAAATATTTGATGACTCAAAGAGACTTAAATCTGCAACAAAGACGTTGGCTTGAGTTGTTGAAAGATTACGAGCTTGTCATTGATTACCACCCGGGAAAGGCTAATGTGGTTGCGGACGCCTTAAGCCGGAAATCATTGTTTGCTTTACGAGCGATGAATGTGCACTTGTCTGTTCTACCCGACAATGTGTTAGTAGCTGAATTAAAAGCCAAACCATTATTGATTCATCAAATTCGTGAAGCCCAGAAAGTTGATGATGAATTGGTTGCAAAACGGGCTGAGTGTGTTCCGAACAAGGAATCGGAGTTTCAAATTGATGATGATGATTGTTTGAGGTTCAGAAGTCGTTTGTGTGTTCCAAGGGATTCGGAACTCATTTCGATGATTCTGAACGAAGCCCATTGTAGCCGAATGTCAATTCACCCGGGGAGTACGAAAATGTACAACGATTTGAAACGTCGGTTTTGGTGGCATGGTATGAAACGAGACATCTCCGACTTTGTTTCGAGATGTTTAATATGTCAACAAGTGAAAGCAGAACATCAAATGCCTTCAGGATTACTTCAGCCGATCATGATACCCGAGTGGAAATGGGATCGAGTCACAATGGACTTTGTGTCCGGACTGCCATTGTCAGCAAGTAAGAAAGATGCGATTTGGGTTGTTGTCGATAGACTGACTAAGTCGGCTCACTTTATCCCCGTGCGTACGGATTTTTCATTGGATAAACTAGCTGAATTGTACGTTTCTCAGATTGTGAGATTACACGGGGTACCTATTTCTATCGTGTCGGATAGAGATCCGAGATTCACCTCACGATTTTGGAAGAAATTGCAAGAAGCTTTGGGTACCAAGCTGCATTTTAGCACTGCTTTTCACCCCCAAACCGATGGTCAATCCGAGCGGATAATTCAGATACTTGAGGATATGTTCAGATGTTGCATCCTCGAGTTCAGTAGTTCATGGGAACGGTATTTACCTTTGATTGAATTCGCTTACAACAATAGTTTTCAATCAAGTATTAAGATGGTACCTTACGAGGCTTTGTACGGTCGTAGATGCCGTACACCATTGTTTTGGACCGAGCTCGGTGAAAGTAAAATTTTCGGAGTTGATTTGATTAAAGATGCCGAACAGAAAGTAAAGGTAATCCGTGAAAGTCTGAAGGCAGCCACAGATCGTCAAAATCGTATGCGGATTTGAAACGAAAAGACATGAATATCAGGTGGGAGATAAAGTGTTTCTATCGTAAAGTATCGCCT